>NC_133127.1:0-300000 GCF_048418815.1 Hemitrygon akajei | reverse complement strand
ATAAATAACCTGGATGAGGAAGTGGAGGGATGGGTTAGTAAATTTGCTGATGACACAAAGGTTTGGTGTGTTGTGGATAGTGTGGAGGGCTGTCAGAAGTCACAACGGGATATTGATAGGATGCAAAACTGGGCTGAGAAGTGGCAGATGGAGTTCAACCCAGGTAAGTGTGAAGTGGTTCATTTTGGTAGGTCAAATATGATGGCAGAATATAGTATTAATGGTAATACTCTTGGCAGTGTGGAGGATCAGAGGGATCTTGGGGTCCAAATCCATAGGACGCTCAAAGCAGCTACACAGGTTGACTCTGTGGTTAAGAAGGCATATGGTGCATTGGCCTTCATAGAACCATAGAACACTACAGCACAGTACAGGCCCTTCAGCCCTCCATGTTGTGCCGACCCATATAATCCTTAAAAAAAAGTACTAAACCCACACTACCCCATAACCTTCCATTCTTCTTTCATCCATGTGCTTGTCCAAGAGGCTCTTAAATACCCCTAATGTTTTAGCCTCCACCACCATCCCTGGAAAGTCATTCCAGGCACTCACAACCCTCTGTGTAAAATACTTACCCCTGATGTCTCCCCTAAATTTCCCTCCCTTAATTTTGTACATATGACCTCTAGTGTTTGCTATTGCTGCCCTGGGAAACAGGTACTGACTATCCATCCTATCTATGCCTCTCATGATCTTGTAGACCTCTATCAAGTCCCCTCTCATTCTTCTACACTCCAAAGAGAAAAGTCCCAGCTCTGCTAACCTTGCTTCATATGACTTGTTCTCCAATCCAGCCAACATCCTGGTAATGAACACAATGCTGGAAGAACTCAGCAGGTCAGGCAGCAACCGTGAGAAAAGAGTAGCCAACGTTTCGGGCCGAGACCCTTCATCAGGAATTACCCTCGCATCTAGCCAACGTTGGCTACTCTTTTCTCATGGATGCTGCCTGCCCTGCTGAGTTCTTCCAGCATTGTGTTTGTATTCTTTGATCCACAGCATCTGCAGTTGTATTTTTGTGTTAACACCCTGGTAAATCTCCTCTGCACCCTCTCCATAGCTTCCACATCCTTCCTATAATGAGGTGACCAGAATTGAACACAATACTCTAAGTGCAGTCTCACCAGAGATTTGTAGAGTTGCAACATGACTTCTCTACTCTTGAACTCAATCCCCCAATTAATGAAGCCTAGCATCCCATAGGCCTTCTTGACTACCATATCAACTTGTGCAGCGACCTTGAGGGATGTATGTATTTGAACCCCAAGGTCCCTCTGTTCATCCACACTCTTAAGTAATTGACCATCAATCCTGTACTCAGTCTTCTGGTTTGTCCTTCCAAAATGCATCACCTCACACTTGTCCGGATTGAACTCCATCTGCCATTTTTCTGCCCAACTCTGCAGCCTGTCTATCTCCTCTTGTAACCTTCGAGCACCTACAGCTCCATCCACAACTCCTCCAATCTTCGTGTCAACCGCAAACTTACTCACCCATCCTTCCACCTCTACATCCAGGTCATTTATAAAAATCACAATTAGCAGGGGTCCCAGGACAGATCCCTGGGGCACTCCACTAGTCACCGACCTCCAGGCAGAATACTTTCCTTCCACAACTACCCTCTGCTTTCTTCCTTTAAGCCAATTTTTTATCCAAACAGTTGATTCTGTTGGTGTCTGCTATCCTCAGCCTGCTACCCCAGCACACAACAGCAAACATGATAGCACTGGTCAGCACAGACTCGTAGAACATCCACAGTATCGTGCGGCAGATGTTAAAGGACCTCAGTCTCCTCAGGAAGTACAGACGGCTCTGATCCTTCTTGTAGACAGCCTCAGTGTTCTTTGACCAGTCCTGAGGGCTATTTGGGGGCCTATAGACTACTCCCAGCACAGTGATTGATCCCTTCTTATTTCTGACTTCCACCCAGACTGACTCCGTGATCCAAGACGGCGGTACGACGCAGCTTGCAGCGGCCACTCCGGAACTGATTAACTGTTATTTGTGAAGTGGGGTGCCGTGCCGTGAAAACGGACGTGGAAGCACGGAGAAACATCGGGAAATTCCAGGAAGATCTTCTTCGTTGCTGCTGCTGCTGTGAGGTCCGGGACTCTGCTGGGAAGAACAGACCCCCAGTCCTCGGGGTCGCGTTGCCGATGGCCATTGGCGGGGCCGTCTTAATACGCTTGGTAGAGGATGGTGCTCGGAGAAGCTGTGCCGGAGGGGATGGTTGTCGGCTCGGAGGTTCGACGGACTCGGAGTCCTTTCGATGGACTCAGGTCGCTTTCGGTGTGTGCTGCGTCTGTGAGGCTGGTTTCGACGGAGCTTCCATTGTGTGCTGTGTCTGCGAGGCTGAGTCGGGCAGTGCCTTGGAAGTCCATAGCGGGGTACTCCCTTCTGCCGCTGGCGTGGGATGGCGAGTCTGTCGGGACCCTGGGGACTTGTGGAAACTGTGGTGATTTCTTTTGAATTTACAGTCCTTTAACATCTTGGACTATTTTTACTGTGCCCATTGTCTGTTTTTATTTATCAATTATGCTATTGTTTGCACTGTTGTAACTATATGTTATAATTATGTGGTTTTGTGCAGGTCTTGCAGGTCTTAATATGCAGCAGCCTCTCCAGACTCTGGATTGGGGATTGCCAAACGTTACGTGGATTTTCTGGTGTAGTCTGTTTTGTCATATGCTTTTGTGATGTCATTCTAGGGGAATGTTGTCTCATTTTTTAACTGCATTGCATTTGTGGTTTCTAAATGAGAATAAACTGAATCTGATACTGATACTGATACTCCTTCTGCAGCGTCCTCCCTTTCTATAGCTGTGATACTACCCCTGACCAGCAATGCCACTCACCCCCCCTTTTCTACCTCCCATCCTATTCCTTTTAAAACACCTGAACCCCGGGACCTGCATCATCCAATCCTGCCCTTCCTCCAACCAAGTTTCAGTAACATCCACCACAACATCGTAGTTCCACATACTAATCCATGCTCTAAGTTCATCCTCCTTGTTCCTAATACTACTAGCATTGAAATAGACACATTTCAACCCCTTTAACTGGCTACAATTATGTTCTGTCCCCTGCCTGTCCTTCCTCATCAACTCAGAACTCTTAGCATCATGCCCTTGTCCTTCTACCTTAATCCCTGCACTCACATTCTGATTCCCACCCCCCTGCCAAACTAGTTTAAACCCTCCCCAACAGCTCTATCAAACCTGCCTACCAGGATATTGGTCCCCCTGGGATTCAAGAGCAACCCATCTTTTTTGTACAGGTCCCACCTGCCCCAAAAGAGGTCCCAATGATCCAGAAATCTGAATCCCTGCCCCCTGCTCCAATCCCTCAGCCACTCATTTATCCTCCACCTCATTCTATTCCTATTCTCACTGTTGCGTGGCACAGGCAGTAATCCCAAGATTACTACCTTTGAGGTTCTGCTTTTCAACTTCCTTCCTAACTCCCTGTAGTCTTCTTTCAGGACCTCTTCCCTTTTCCTACCTATGTCATCGGTACCAATATTTACCACGACCTCTGGCTGTTCTCCCTCCCACCACAGGATATCTTGGATGCGATCAGAAACATCCCAGACCCTGGCACCTGGGAGGCAAACTACCATCCGAGTTTCTTTCCTGCGTCCACAGAATCACCTGTCTGAACCCCTGACTATAGAGTCCCCTATCACTACTGCCTTCCTCTTCCTTTCCCTACCCTTCTGAGCCATAGGGCCAGACTCTGTGCCAGAGGCACGGCCACTGTCACTTCCCCCAGGTAGGCTGTCCCCTCCAACAGTACTCAAACAGGAGTACTTATTGTCAAGGGGTACAGCCACAGGGGTACTCTCTAGTACCTGACTCAGTTCATCAATCATGGAATTAAATTTAGGAGCCAAGAGCTAATGTTGCAGCTATATAGGACCCTGGTCAGATCCTACTTGGAGTACTGTGCTCAGTTCTGATTGCCTCACTACAGGAAGAATGTGGAAACCATAGAAAGGGTGCAAAGGAGATTTACAAGGGTGTTGCCTAGATTGGGGAGCATGCCTTATGAAAACAGGTTGGGTGAACTTAGCCTTTTCTCCTTGGAACGACGGAGGATGAGAGGTGATCTGATAGAGGGGTATAAGATGATGAGAGGTATTGATCGTGCGGATAGTCAGAGGCTTTTCCCAGTGCTGAAATGGCTGCCACAAGAGGTCACAGGTTTAAGGTGCTGGGGAGTAGGTACCGAGGAGATGTCAGGGGTAAGCTTTTGAAGCAGAGTGGTGAGGCGTGGAATGGGCTGCCGGTGGAGGCGGATACGATAGGGTCTTTTAAGGGACTTTTGGATAGGTACATAGTGCTTAGAAAAATAGAGTGCTATGGGTAACCCTAGTAATTTCTAAAGTAGGGACATGTTCGGCACAACTTTGTGAGCCTAAGGGCCTGTATTGTGCTGTAGGTTTTCTATGTTAGGGGAACTGACTGAAGTTGACTGGAAAGGGACATTTGCAGGAAGGACAGCAGAGCAGCAATGGCTGGAGTTTCTGTGAAAAATGAGGGAAGTGCAAGTCAGATATATTCCAAATAAGAAGAATTTTTCAAAGTGAAGGAGGACACTACCATGAAGTCAGACCCAAAGTAAAAGCAAAAGAGAGGGGATACAAGGAAGCCAGAGCTAGTGGGAAGATAGAGGATTGGGGAGCTTTTAAAAACTTGCAGAAGGAAACTAAGAAGGTCATTCAGAAGGAAAAGATGAATTATGAGAGGATGCTGGCAACTAATATCAAAGATGATACTAAAGGCTTTTTTAAGTAGATAAAGGGTAAAAGAGAGTCGAGGGTAGATATAGGACCAATACTAAATGACACTGGAGATATTGTAATGAAAGATGCAGAGATGGCAGAGGAACTGAATGGGTATTTTGCATCAGTCTTCACAGTGGCAGACGACTGCAGTATACTGGACATTCAAGAATATCAGGAAAGTGGGGTTTGTGCAGTGAAAATTACTACTGAGAAGATGCTTAGGAAGCTTAATGGTCTGAGGATGGATAAATCTCCTGGACCTGATAGAATGCACCCTCAGGTTCTGAAGCAAGTAGCTGGAGAAATTGTGGAGGCGTTAATGATGATCTTTCAAGAATCGATAGATTCTGGCATTGTACCGGATAACTGGAAAATTGCAAATGTTACTCCATATTTAAGAAGGGTGGGAGACAGCAGAAGGGAAACTATAGACCTGTTAGCTTGACATCAGTGGTTGGGAAATTGTTGGAATCGATTGCTAGGGATGAGATTACGGCGTACCTGGAGGCACATGACAAGATAGGCCAAAACCAGCATGGTTTCCTGAAAGGAAGATCCTGCCTGACAAACCTACTGCAACACTTTGAGGAAATTACAAGCAGGGTAGACAAAGGAGCTGTAGTAGATGTGATGTACTTGGATTTTCAGAAAGTCTTTGACAAAGTGCCGCACATGAAGCTTAGCAAGACAAGAGCCCATGGAATTACAGGGAAGTTACTAGCGTGGGTGGAGCATTGGCTGGTTGGCAGAAAGCAGAGAGTGGGAACAAAGAGATCCTATTCTGGCTGGCTGCCGGTCGAGTTCCACAGGAGTTGGTGTTGGGACTGTTACTTTTTACAATGTATGTCAATGATTTGCTCTCTGGTATTAAGAGATTTCTGGCTAAATTTGCCGATGATATAAAGATAGGTGGAGGAGTGGGTGCTGTTGAGGAAACAGAGAGCCTGCAGAGAGAATTAGATAGTTTAGAGGAATGGGCAAAGAAGTGGCAAATGAAATACCTTGTTGGAAAGTGTATGGTCATGCACTTTGGTGGAAGAAGTAAATGGGCAGACTATTATTTAGATTGGGAGAAAATTCAAAATGCAGAGATGCAAAGAGACTTATGAGTCCTTGTGCAAGATACCCTAAAGATTAACCTGCAGGTTGAGTCGGTTGTGAAGAAAGCAAATGCAATGTTGGCATTTATTTCTAGAGGTATAGAATATAAGAGCCGGAACGTGATGTTGAAGCTCTATAAGGCACTCTTGAGACCACACTTGGAGTATTGTGTGCAGTTTTGGACTCCTTATTTTAGAAAGGATAGACTGATATTGGAGAGGGTTCAAAGAAGGTTCATGAGAATGATTTTAGGAATGAGAGGGTTATCGTATGAGGAATGTCTGGCAGCTCTTGGGCCGTATTTCCTGGAATTCAGGGAATGTTTCTCATAGAAACATTCCAAATGTTAAAAGCCCTGAACAGATTAGATATGGCAAAGTTATTTCCCATGGTAGGGGTTTCTAGGACAAAAGGGCATGACTTCAGGATTGTCCTTTTAGAACTGAGATGCGGAGAAATTAATTTAGTCAGAGGGTGGTAAGTCTGTGGAATTTGTTGCCACGAGTGGCTGTGGAGGCCAAGTCATTGACAATAGACAATAGGTGCAGGAGTAGGCCATTCGGCCCTTAGAGCCAGCACCGCCATTCAATGTGATCATGGCTGATCATCCACAATCAGTACCCCGTTCCTGCCTTCTCCCCATATCCCTTGACCCCACTATCTTTGAGAGCTCTATCGAACTCTTTCTTGAAAGCATCCAGAGAATTGGCCTCCACTGTCTTCTGAGGCAGAGCATTCTATAGATCCACAACTCTTTGGGTGAAAACGT
The DNA here is from genome assembly GCF_048418815.1 of Hemitrygon akajei. Taxonomy (NCBI): domain Eukaryota; kingdom Metazoa; phylum Chordata; class Chondrichthyes; order Myliobatiformes; family Dasyatidae; genus Hemitrygon; species Hemitrygon akajei. The sequence goes on along the minus strand of NC_133127.1, from coordinate 293,344 downwards.
TTTTCCTGAACTCTGTTCTAAATGGCCTACCCCTTATTCTTAAACTGTAGCCTCTGGTTCTGGACTCCCCTAACATCGGGAACATGTTTCCTGCCTCTAGCGTGTCCAATCCCTTAATAATCTTATATGTTTCAATGAGATCCCCTCTCATCCTTCTAAATTCCAGTGTATACAAGCCCAGTCGCTCCAATCTTTCAACATATGACAGTCCCACCATCCCAGAAATCAACCTCATGAACCTACGTTGCACTCCCTCAATAGCAAGAATGTCCTTCCTCAAATTTGGAGACCAAAACTGAACACAATACTCCAGGTGTGGTCTCACCAGGGCCCTGTACAGCTGCAGAAGGACCTCTTTGCTCCTATACTCAACTCCCCTTGCTATGAAGGCCAACATGCCATTAGCTTTCTTCACTGCCTGCTGTACCTGCATGCTTACTTTCAGTGACTGATGAACAAGGACACCTAGATCTCGTTGTACTTCCCCTTTTCCTAACTTGACACCATTCAGATAGTAATCTGCCTTCCTGTTCTTGCCACCAAAGTGGATAACCTCACATTTATCCACATTAAACTGTATCTACCATGCATCTGCCCACTCACCCAAGCTGTCCAAGTCACCCTGCATTCTTCTAACATCCTCCTCATATTTCACACTGCCACCCAGCTTTGCGTCATCTGCAAATTTGCTAATGTTACTTTTAATCCCTTCATCTAAATCATTAATGTATATGGTAAATAGCTGCGGTCCCAGCACCAAGCCTTGTGGTACCCCACTAGTCACTGCCTGCCATTCTGAAAAGGACCCGTTAATCCCTACTCTTTGTTTCCAGTCTGCCAACCAATTTTCTATCCATGTTAGTACCAAACCCCCAATACCATGTGCTCTAATTTTGCCCACTAATCTGCTATGTGGGACCTTATCAAAGGCTTTCTGAAAGTCCAGGTACACTACATCCACTGGCTCTCCCTTGTCCATTTTCATAGTTATATCCTCAAAAAATTCCAGAAGATTAGTCAAGCATGATTTCCCCTTGGTAGATCCACGGTGACTCAGACTGATCCTGTTACTGCTATCCAAATGTGCTGCTATTTCATCTTTTATAATTGACTCCAGCATCTTCTCCACCACTGATGTCAGGCTAACTGGTCTATATTGTGTGTATTTAAGGCAGAGACAGACAGGTTCCTGATTAGCCAGGGCATCAAAGGGTATGTGGTGAAAGCAGGGGAGTAGGGATGACTGGATGAAGTAGATCAGCCCATGATTGAATGGCAGAGCAGACCATGGGCCGAATGGCCTACTTCTGCTCTTAAATCTTATGGTCTTAAGCCCCTTTCATTCAGGGAAAACAGATCCAGCTTATCTAATCGACACGTACAAAATTCTGGAGGAGCTCAACATGTTAGGCAGCATCTATGGAAATGAATCAATGTTTCTTCAGGAAGGGTCTTGGCCTGAAAGATCGACTGGTTATTTATTACCATTGATGCTGCCTGACCTGCTGAGTCCCTCCAGCATTTTGTGTGTGTTGCTTTAGATTTCCAGCATCTGCAGATTTTCTCATGTGTATGATAGATTCTTGATTGGATATGGCATCAAAGGTTACTGGGAGAAGGCCCAGAAATAGGGTTGAGGAGGAGAAAAAAAAGTATCAGCCATGATTGAATGGTGGAATAGACTCAATGGGCTAAATAGCCTAATTCTGCTCCTAAGTCTTTGGTCTTATGATTTTCATGCCACTGCACCACAAGGATCTCTTTCTGAATGCACCACCATGTTCTCAATCCCACCGTGCCACCAGGATTTCCATCACACAGCTCTATCAGGCTCTCCTTCCCACAGCTTCCCTAGGACTTCCATCCCACTGCTCCACCAGGATCCCCATCCCATTGCTCTACTGGCTCAGCATCCCACCGTGCTCACAGGATCAGAATCCTACAGCACCACAAGGTTCTCAATCCCACTGCCCCTCCAGGAGCCCCATCCTCCCTCTCACCAGTGCTCCATCCTACTGCTCCACGATTCTCCATCCCACTTCGCCACTAGGTTCATCATCCACTGCTACAGCAGTATCTCCATCCCACCGCTCCACCAGTATTTATCCCACTTCTCGACCAGGGCCTCACCCCACCTCTCCACCCGGGCCTCTATACTCTCCAGCAGGGCCTCCATCCCTCCTCTCCAGCAGGGCCTCCACCCCACCTCTCCAGCAGGGCCTCCATCCCTCCTCTCCACCAGAGCCTCCATCCCTCCTCTCCACCAGGGCCTCCATCCCTCCTCTCCACCAGGGCCTCCACCCCACCTCTCCAGCAGGGCCTCCATCCCTCCTCTCCACCAGGGCCTCCATCCCTCCTCTCCACCAGGGCCTCCACCCCACCTCTCCAGCAGGGCCTCCATCCCTCCTCTCCACCAGGGCCTCCATCCCTCCTCTCCAGCAGGGCCTCCATCCCTTCTCTCCAGCAGGGCCTCCATCCCACCTCTCCAGCAGGGCCTCCATCCCTCCTCTCCAGCAGGGCCTCCACCCCACCTCTCCAGCAGGGCCTCCACCCCACCTCTCCACCAGGGCCTCCATCCCTCCTCTCTAGCAGGGCCTCCATCCCTCCTCTTCAGCAAGGCCTCCATCCCACCTCTCCAGCAGGACCTCCATCCCTCCTCTCCACCTGGGCCTCCATCCCTCCTCTCTACCTGGGCCTCCATCCCTCCTCTCTAGCAGGGCCTCCATCCCACCTCTCCAGCAGGACCTCCATCCCTCCTCTCCACCTGGGCCTCCATCCCTCCTCTCCACCTGGGCCTCCATCCCTCCTCTCTACCTGGGCCTCCATCCCTCCTCTCCAGCAGGGCCTCCATCCCACCTCTCCACCATGACCTCCATCCCTCCTCTCCACCTGGGCCTCCATCCCTCCTCTTCAGCAGGGTCTCTGTCCCATTGCTGTAAGACACTTGTTTGATAAGGATCAACTCTTGACCTTACCTGCTCCAACCTGTGAAAATTTAATTATAATGGGCCTTATTTATTTATTTTTTCTTTCTTTTCTTTACTCACTCTTTGGTTAACGTTCAGAAATATACTTCTTTAATATTGTATGAAGTGTGCGATCTGTTATTTTATGCTAACAGGCAGTAAAACACACAGCATTCACACGAACAGGGAACATCCCTACCCTCCGGATTTGGCGGGACCAAAGTCATGTACACATGAGACTTACAAAGCCCGAGTAAAGGAGGGCGCTCGCCACAGAATCCAATGACTGTTAGCGAAGGGCTACTGAGCTGCATTTCCAGAGGTGATCAGTAAAAGTGGGTTTCATATACGCTTTGAAATGATCTGTTTGGAGTAATGCAAAACAAAGCTTTTCACTACAATTAAGTATATAGTATAGCACAGATGGGCACTTCAGCACACAATGTTGGCCAATCCTTTAACCTATGTAAAGCTAATCTTTCACACTCACATTGCCCTCCATTTGTCTTTCATGCAGGTGCCTATCTAAGAGTCCCTAATTTATCTGCCTATACAAATATCATAATATACTAGCACCCAAGAGCATGCTTCACGCATACATCAGTCTCTGTATAAAACTAACCTCTGACATCACCCCTAAGACCTACAAGTATCTGGGAGTACAGTTAGACGAGAAGCTAGACTGGACTGCCAACACAGATGCCTTGTGCAGGAAGGCACAGAGTCGACTGTACTTCCTAAGAAGGTTGGCGTCATTCAATGTCTGTAGTGAGATGCTGAAGATGTTCTATAGGTCAGTTGTGGAGAGCGCCCTCTTCTTTGTGGTGGCGTGTTGGGGAGGAAGCATTAAGAAGAGGGACGCCTCACGTCTTAATAAGCTGGTAAGGAAGGCGGGCTCTGTCGTGGGCAAAGTACTGGAGAGTTTAACATCGGTAGCTGAGCGAAGGGCGCTGAGTAGGCTACGGTCAATTATGGAAAACCCTGAACAACCTCTACATAGCACCATCCAGAGACAGAGAAGCAGTTTCAGCGACAGGTTACTATCGATGCAATGCTCCTCAGACAGGATGAAGAGGTCAATACTCCCCAATGCCATTAGGCTTTACAATTCAACCGCCAGGACTTAAGAACTTTTTAAAGCTATTATTAATGCTTTTTGAGTTAGTGATTTAGATGCATATCATATTTTTACTGAGTTAAGTATTGTATGTAATTAGTTTTTGCTACAACAAGTGAATGGGACATTGGAAAAAAGGTTGAATTTCCCCATGGGGATGAATAAAGTATCTATCTATCTATCTATCTATCTATCTATCTATCTATCTATCTATCTATCTATCTATCTATCTATCTATCTATCTATCTATCTAATCTTTCCACCAAACACCTTAGAGTTATGCCCCTTCATATTAGCCATTTCCACCCCGGGAAAAATTCCTCTAATCATATGCCTCTAATCATCTGTACATCACAATCAAGTCACCTCTCATTCTCCTTCACAACAAGGAGAAAAGACCATAAGACCAATAGAACATAACATATAGGAGCAGAATTATGCCATTTGGCCCATAGCGTTTGTTCCACCATTTCATAGAAACATAGAAAACCTACAGCACAATGCTGTGCCGAACATGAGTTTATTTTAGAAATTACCAAGGAATCTTAAGAAAGAGATTAGAATAGCTAAAAGAAGATACAAATTTGGTTTGGCAAATAAGGTGGAAGTAAATCTGAAAGGTTTCTACAGTTATATTAAAAGCAAGAGGATAGTGAGGGATAAAATTGGTCCCTTAGAGAATCAGGGTGGTCAGCTATGTGTGGAGCTGAGGGAGATGGGAGAGATTTTGAACGATTTCTTCTCTTCGGTATTCACTAAGGAGAAGGATATTGAATTGTGTAAGGTGTGGGAAACAAGTAAGGAAGTTATGGAACCTATGACAATTAAAGAGGTGGAAGTACTGGCACTTTTAAGAAATTTAAAAGTGGATAAATCTCCGGGTCCTGACAGGATATTCCCCAGGACCTTGAGGGAAGTTTGTGTAGAGATAGCAGGAGCTCTGACGGAGATCTTTCAGATGTCATTAGAAATGGGGATTGTGCCGGAGGATTGGCGTATTGCTCATGTGGTTCCATTGTTTAAAAAGGGTTCTAGAAGTAAGCTTGGCAATTATAGACCTGTCAGTTTGACATCAGTGGTGGGTAAATTAATGGAAAGTATTCTTAGAGATAGTATTTATAATTATCTGGATAGACAGGATCTGATTAGGAGTAGCCAGCATGGATTTGTGCGTGGAAGGTCATGTTTGACAAACCTTATTGAATTTTTTGAAGAAGTTACGAGGAATGTTGACGAGGATAAGGCAGTGGATGTAGTCTATATGGACTTCAGCAAGGCCTTTGACAAAGTTCCACATGGAAGATTAGTTAAGAAGGTTCAGTCGTTAGGTATTAATGCTGGAGTAATAAAATGGATTCAACAGTGGCTAGATGGGAGATGCCAGAGAGTAGTGGTGGATAATTGTTTATCGGGATGGAGGCCGGTGACTAGTGGGGTGCCTCAGGGATCTGTTTTGGGCCCAATGTTGTTTGTAATATACATAAATGATCTGGATGATAGGGTGGTAAATTGGATTAGTAAGTATGCCGATGATACTAAGGTAGGAGGTGTTGTGGATAATGAGGTGGGTTTTCAAAGCTTGCAGGGAGATTTATGCCGGTTAGAAGAATGGGCTGAACATTGGCAGATGGAGTTTAATGCTGAGAAGTGTGAGGTTCTACATTTTGGCAGGAATAATCCAAATAGAACATACAGGGTAAATGGTAGGGCATTGAGGAATGCAGTGGAACAGAGAGATCTAGGAACAACAGTGCATAGTTCCCTGAAGGTGGAGTCTCATGTAGATAGGGTGGTGAAGAAGGCTTTTGGAACGCTGGCCTTTATAAATCAGAGCATTGAGTACAAAAGTTGGGAGGTAATGTTAAAATTGTACAAGGCATTGGTAAGGCCAAATTTGGAATATTGTGTACAGTTCTGGTCACCGAATTATAGGAAAGATATCAATAAATTAGAGAGAGTGCAGAGACGATTTACTAGGATGTTACCTGGGTTTCAGCACTTAAGTTACAGAGAAAGGTTGAACAAGTTAGGTCTCTATTCACTGGAGCGTAGAAGGTTGAGGGGGGATTTGATCGAGGTATTTAAAATTTTGAGAGGGATAGATAGAGTTGACGTGAATAGGCTGTTTCCATTGAGAGTAGGGGAGATTCAAACGAGAGGACATGATTTGAGAGTTAGGGGGCAAAAGTTTAAGGGAAACACGAGGGGGTATTTCTTTACTCAGAGTGATAGCTGTGTGGAATGAGCTTCCTGTAGAAGTAGTAGAGGCCAGTTCAGTTGTGTCATTTAAGGTAAAATTGGATAGGTATATGGACAGGAAAGGAGTGGAGGGTTATGGGCTGAGTGCGGGTAGGTGGGACTAGGTGAGATTAAGAGTTTGGCACGGACTAGGAGGGCCAGAATGGCCTGTTTCCGTGCTGTGATTGTTATATGGTTATATGGATACCCATAGCCCACTATTTTTCTAAGCTCCATGTACCTATCCAGGAGTCTATTAAAAGATCGTATCGTATCTGCCTCCACCACCGTTGCCGGCAGCCCATTCCACGCACTCACCACTCTCTGCGCAAAAAATTTACCCCTGACATCCCATCAGTACCTACTTCCAAGTACCTTAAAAATGTGCCCTCAAGCGTTAGCCATTTCAGCCCTGGGAAAAAGCCTCTGACTATCCACACGATCAATGCCTCTCATCGTCTTATACACCTCTATCAGGTCACCTCTCAAGTTCGATCGCTCCAAGGAGGAAAGGCTAAGTTCACTCAACCTATTCTCATACAGCATGCTCCCCAATCCAAGCAACATCCTTGTAAATCTCCTCTGCACCCTTTTGATAGTTTCCACATCCTTCCTGTAGTGAGGCAACCAGAACTGAGCACAGTACTCCAAATGGGGTCTGACCAGGGTCCTATAGAGCTGCAACATTACCTCTCGGCTCTTAAACTCAATCCCACAGTTGATGAAGGCCAATACACCGTATGCCTTCTTAACCAGACAATCCACCTGCGCAGCAGCTTTGAATGTCAAATCGACACGGACCCCATGATCCTGCTGATCTTCCACACTGCCAAGAGTCTTGCCATTTACATTATATGCTGTCTTCAAATTTGACCTACCAAAATGAACCACCTCACACTTATCTGGGTTAACTCCATCTGCCACTTCTCAGCCCAGTTTTGCATTCTATCAATGTCCCTCTGTAACCTCTGACAACCCTCCACAGTATCCAAAACACCCTCAACCTTTGTGTCATCAGCAAATTTATGAACCCATCCCTCCACAGCCTCATCCAGGTCATTTATAAAAATCAAGAAGTGAAGGGGTCCCAGAACAGATCCCTGAGGTACACCACTGGTCACTGACCTCCATGCAGGATATGACCTGTCTACAACCACCCTTTGCCTACTGTGAGGAAGCCAATTCTGGATCCACAAAGCAAGGTCCCCTCAGTATTAAGCCTCTCCAAATGTTCATAAATCCTGCCTCTCAGGATCTTTCTCATCAACTTACCAACCACTGAATTAAGATTCACTGGTCTATAATTACCTGGGCTATCTCTACTCCCTTTCTTGAACAAGGGAACAACATCTGCACCCCTTCAATACTCCAGAACCTCTCCCGTCCCACTGATGATGCAAAGATCATTGCCAGAGGCTCAGCAATCTCCTCCCTTGCCTCCCAAAGTAGTCTGGGGTACATCTCCTTCAGTCCTGGGGACTTATCCAACTTGATGCTTTCAAAAAGCTCCAGCACATCCTCTTTCTTAATGTCTGTATGCTCAAGCTTTTCAATCCACTGTAGATCATCCCAACAATCACCAAGATCCTTTTCTGTAATGAATTCTGAAGCAAAGTATTCATTAAGTATCTGGGCTATCTCCTCCAGTTCCATACACAATTTTCCACTGTCACACTTGATTGGTCCAATTCTCTCACATCTCAAGTTTCATCATTGTTCATCCATTTTTTTCTCAGTCCCAATCTCCTGCCTTCATGCTCTGACCAATTAACAATCTAGCAACCTCTGCCTTAAACATACATAAATACTTGGCCACAACAGCCACTTGTGGCAATGAATTCCATGGATACACCATCTGGCTAAAGAAATTCTTCCACATCACCATTCTAAAACATCACCCTTGTATTCTGAGACTGTGTCCTCTGGTCTTAGACTCTCCCACTATTGGAAACATTCTCGCCACATCGACCCTCTATCGCCTTTCACCATTTGATAGGTTTCAATCAGATCACCCCTCATTAGAACCATAGAACATTACAACACAGAAACAGACCTTTTGGCCCTTCTTGGCTGTGCTGAAGCTTTTTTCTGCCTAGTCCCACTGACCTGCACCTAGACCATACCCCTCCAAACCCCTCTCATCCATGTACCTGTCCAAGTTTTACTTAAATGTTAAAAGTGAGCCTGCATTCACCACTTCAACTGGCAGCTCATTCCACACTCCCACTACTCTGTGTGAAGAAGCTTCCCCTAATGTTCCCTTTAAACTTTTCCCTTTTCACCCTTAACCCATGTACTCTGGTTTTTTTCTCCTCTAGCCTCAGTGGAAAAAGCCTGCTTGCATTACCTCTATCTATACCCATCATAATTTTATACACATCTATCAAATCTCCCCTCATTCTTCTAAGTTCCAGGGAATAAAGTCCTAACCTATTCAACCTTTCTCTGTAACTCAGTTTCTCAAGTCCTGGCAACATCTTTGTAAACCTTCTCTGCACTCTTTCAACCTTAATAATATCCTTCCTGTAATTAGGTGACCAAAACTGCATACAATACTCCAAATTCAGCCTCACCAATGTCTTATACAACTTCACCATAACATTCCAACTCTTATACTCAATACTTTGATTTATAAAGGCCAATGTGCCAAAAGCTTTCTTTACGACCCTATCTAACTGTGACGCAACTTTTAGTGAACTGTGTATTTGTATTCCCAGATCCCTCTGTTCTACTGCACTCCTCAGTGTCCTACCATTTACCTTGTATGCTCTACCTTGGTTTGTCCTTCCAAAGCGCAATACCTCACACTTGTCTGTATTAAACTCCACTGATCCCTGTGGCACACCACTAGTCACAGTCCTCCACTCAGAGAAGCAATCCTTCACTACCACTCTCTGACTTCTCCCATTGAGCCAATGTCTAATCCAATTAACTATCTCACCATGTATACCTAGTGACTGAATCTTCCTAACTAACCTCCCATGCAGAATCCACAGCCTTCCCTTCATCCACTTTCCTGGTAACCTCCTTGAAAAACTCTAATAGATTTGTTAAACATGACCTACCATGCACAAAGCCATGTTGACCCTCCCTAATAAGTCCCTGTCTATCCAAATACTTATAGATCCTTCCAATAATTTACCTACTACTGACGTCAAATTTACCAGCCTATAATTTCCCAGATTACTTTTAGAGCCTTTTTAAACAACGGAACAATATGAGCTATCCTCCAATCCTCCGGCATCTCACCCGTGGATACCGACATTTTAAATATATCAGCCAAGGCCCCTGCAATTTCAACACTAGTCTCCATCAAGGTCCGCAGGAATACTATGTCAGGTCCTGGGGATTTATCTACTCTGATTTGCCTCAAGACAGCAAGCACCTCCTCCTCTTTAATCTGTATAGGTTCCATGACCTCACTACTTGTTTGCCTTATTTCCACTGACTCCATGTCAGTTTCTGTAGTAAATACAGTAAACCCATTTAAGATCTCCCCCATTTATTTTAGTTCCATACGTAGCTGACCATTCTGGTCTTAAAGAGGACCAATTTTATCCCTTACTATCCTTTTATAATCATATAACCATATAACAATTACAGCACGGAAACAGATCATCCCGGCCCTTCTAGTCCATGCCGAACGCTTACTCTCACCTAATCCCACTGACCCGCACTCAGCCCATAACCTTCCATTCCTTTCCTGTCCATATACCTATCCAATTTTACTTTAAATGACAATACCGAACCTGACTCTACCACTTCTACTGGAAGCTCATTCCACACAGCTACCACTCTCTGAGCAAAGAAATTCCCCCTCATGTTACCCTTAAACTTTTGCCCCCTAAGTCTCAACTCATGTCCTCTTGTTTGAATCTTCCCTACTCTCAATGGAAAAAGCCTATCCACGTCAACTCTATCTATCCCCTCATAATTCTAAATACCTCTATCAAGTCCCCCCTCAACCTTCTATGCTCCAAAGAATAAAGACCTAACTTGTTTAATCTTTCACTGTAACTTAGGTGCTGAAACCCAGGTAACATTCTAGTACATCTTCTCTGTACTCTCTCTATTTTGTTGACATCTTTCCTATAATTCGGTGACCAGAACTGTACACAATACTCCAAATTCGGCCTTACCAATGCCTTGTACAATTTTAACATTACATCCCAATTCCTATACTCAATGCTCTGATTTATAAAGGCCAACATACCAAAAGCTTTCTTCACCACCCTATCCACATGAGATTCCACCTTCAGGGAACCATGCACCATTATTCCTAGATCACTCTGCTCTACTGCATTCCTTGGTGCCCTACCATTTACCATGTATGTCCTATTTGGATTAGTCCTACCAAAATGTAGCACCTCACATTTATCAGCATTAAACTCCATCTGCCATTGCTCAGCCCACTCTTCTAACTGGCCTAAATCTCTCTGCAAACTTTGAAAACCTACTTCATTATCCACAACGCCACCTACCTTAGTATCATCTGCATACTTACTAATCCAATTTACTACTCCATTATCCAGATCATTAATGTATATGACAAACAACATTGGACCCAATACAGATCCCTAGGCACACCACTAGTCACCAGCCTCGAACCTGACAAACTACTGCCACCACTACTCTCTGGCATCTCCCATCCAGCCACTGTTGAATCCATTTTACTACTTCAATATTAATACCTAACGATTGAACCTTCCTAACTAACTTTCCATGTGGAACCTTGTCAAAGGCCTTACTGAAGTCCATATAGACAACATCCACTGCTTTACCCTCATCAACTTTTCTCGTAACCTCTACAAAAAATTCAATAAGATTTGTCAAACATGACCTTCCACGCACAAATCCATGTTGACTGTTCCTAATCAGACCCTGTCTATCCAGATAATTATATATACCATCTCTAAGAATACTTTCCATTAATTTACCCACCACTGACGTCAAACTGACAGGCCTATAATTGCTAGGTTTACTCTTAGAACACTTCTTAAACAATGGAACCACATGAGCAATACGCCAATCCCCCGGCACCATCCCCATTTCTAATGACATTTGAAATATTTCTGTCAGAGCCCCTGCTATTTCTGCACTAACCTCCCTCAAGGTCCCAAGGAATATCCTGTCAGGACCCGGAGATTTATCCACTTTTATATTCCTTAAAAGTGCCAGTACTTCCTCCTCTTTTATCTTCATAGTTTCCATAACTTCCCTACTTGTTTCCCTTACCTTACACAATTCAATACCCTTCTCCAGTTCTATCCTTCTCCATAATTATATTGAAACTAATGGCATTGTGATCACTGGACCTGAAGTGCTCCCCAACACATACCTCTGTCACCTGACCTATTCCATTCCCTAACAGAAGATCCAACACTGCCCCTTCTCTAGTTGGTACCTCTATGTATTGCTGCAAAAAACTGTCCTGCAGACATTTTACAAACTCCAAACCATCCATCCCTTTTACAGTATGGGCTTCCCAGTCTATATGTGGAAAATTAAAATCTCCCACAATCACAACCCTGTGCTTACTAGAAATATCTGCTATCTCCTTGCAAATTTGCTCCTCCAATTCTCGCTCTCCATTAAGTGGTCTATAATACACCCCTATAAGTGTTACTACACCTTTCCCATTCCTCAATTCCACCCAAATAGTCTCCCTAGACGAGCCCTCTAATCCATCCTGCCAGAGCACCGCTGTAATATTTTATCTGACAAGCAATGCAACACCTCCCCCTCTTGTCCCTCCAATTCTATCACACCTGAAGCAACAAAATCTTAGTTGCCAATCACACCCCTCCTGCAACCATGTTTCACTAATAGCTACATCATACTTCCAGGTATCAATCCGTGCTCTAAGCTCATCCACCTTTCTTACAATGCTCCTAGCATTAAAATAAATGCATTTAAGAAATTCTCCACCTTTTCCTCTCTGTTTATCTCTAACAGTACAAAGAACTTTACTGTCTTCTTTTTCTTCCTTCTCCCATACATCTGATCCTACACTCTGGTTCCCCTCCCCCCTTGTATCTAGTTTAAATCCACTGGAGCCTCTCTAGCAAACCTACCTGCAAGAATATTTGTCCCCCTCCAGTTCAGATGTAAAAAGTCCTGCCGGAACAGGTCCCACCTTCCCTGGAAAACAGACCAATTATCTATAAATCTGAAGCCCTCCCTCCTGCACTATGTCTTCAGCCATGTGTTGATCTGCACTATCTTACTATTTCTAAACCCACCTGCACGTGGCACTGGTAGCAATCCTGAGATTGCTATCCTGGAGGTCCTGTCCTTTAACTTGGCACCTAGCTCCCTAAACTCACCTTTCAGGACCTCCTCACTCTTCCTACCCAAGTCATTGGTCCCTACATGGACCACAACATCCAGTTGCTCACCCTACCTCTTGAGAATACTGAGAACTCGATCCGAGATATCGCGGACCCTAGCACCAGGGAGGCAACAGACCATCTGGGATTCTTGATCTCTTCCACAGAACCTCATATCTGTCCCCCTAACTATTGAATCCCCTAACACTACTGCTCTCCTCTTTTCCCTCCTTCCCTTCTGAGCTGAGGGTCCGGTCTCGGTGCCAGAGATGCAACCACTGCAACTTGTTCCTGGTCGGTCATCCCCACCAACAGTATCTAAAACGGTATACTTATTGTTGATGGGAACAGCCACAGGGGTGCTCTGCTCTTCCTGTCTATTCCCCTTCCCTCTCCTGACAGTCACCCAACTACCTGTCTCCTGACTCCTAGGGGTGACTATCTCCCTGAAACTCCTGTCTATTTCTGCCTCTGCCTCCCGAATGATCCGAAGTTCATCCAGCTCCAGCTCCAGTTCCCTAACACGGTTTGTCAGGAGCTGCAGCTGGATGCACCTTTCGCAGGTGTAGTCATCAGGGACAACAGTGCTCACCCTGACTTCCCACATACTTCAAACGGAGCACTCAACTGCCCTAACTGCTGCCTCCATTACCTACTCCTAATCTAATTAGATTAATTAAAGGAGTTTACCCGGCCTTACCTCACCTGGAGTGAAGCTCGTACTCAGCCTCTGCTCACTTTTTAAATTCTCCTGCTGCCTCACTTGCTGACTTTCACACACTTTTGCTTTTAATATACCTGTAGAAGCTCTTAGGATTATCCTTCACCTTGACTGCCAAAGCAACCTCATGTCTTCTTTTAGCTCTCCTGATTTCTTTCTTAAGTATTTTCTTGCACTTTTTATACTTCTCAAGCATCTTATTTGCTCCTTGTTGCCTATACCTGTCATACATCTCTCTCCTTCTTTATCAGATTTCCAATATCCCTTGAAAACCAAGGTTCTTTATTCTTATTCACTTTGCCTTTAATCCTGACAGGAACATACAAACTCTGCACTCTCAAAATTTCTCCTTTGAAGGCCTCCCACTTACCAATCACATCCTTCCCAGAGAACAACCTGTCCCAATCCACGCTTTTTAGATCCTTTCTCATTTCTTCAAATTTGGACATTTTCCAGTTTAGTACCTCAACCCGAGGACCAGATCTATCTTTATCCATGACCAAGTTGAAACTAATGGCGTTATGATCACTAGACCCAAAGTGTTTCCCTACACACACTTCAGTCACTTGTCCTAACTCGTTCCTAATAGGAGATCTAATATTGCATCCTCTCTAGTTGGTACCTCTATAAATTGATTTAGAAAACTTTTCTGAACACATTTTACAAACCCTAACCCATCTAGACCTTTAACAGTATGTGAGTCCCAATCAATATGTGGAAAATTAAAATCCCCTACTATCACAACTTTATGTTTCCTGCAGTTGTCTGCTATCTCTCTGCAGATTTGCTCCTCCAATTCTAGCTGATTATTGGGTGGTCTATAATACAACCCCATTAATGTAGTCATACCTTTCCTGTTTCTCAGCTCCACCCATATGGCCTCGGTAGACAAGCCCTCTAATCTGTCCTGCCTGAGCACTTCTGTAACATTTTCCCTGGCTAGCAATGCCAACCCCCCCCCCCCCCCCCCCAACCCTTCATCCCTCTGCCTCTGTCACATCTGAAACATCAGAACCCTGGAACATTAAGCTGCCAGTCCTGCCCCTCCTGTAGCCAAGTTTCACTAATGGTTACAATTTCATAATTCCATGTGTTAATCCACGTCCTCAGCTCGTCTGCCTTCCCCATAATACTCCTCGCATTGAAACAGACACACTTCAGAAGATTATTACTACCACACACAACCCTTCTATTTCTCAGCAGGTCGGGCAGAATCTGTTGAAATGAGCATTTCTGGCTCATTTCAATGGATGCTGCCTGACCTGCTGAGTTCATCCAGCTTTTGTACGTGTTGATTTGACCACAGCATCTGCAGTGTACTTTGTGTTTACCTTTCTATTTCTGACTTTGCATGAACTTTTAACATCATTTATTTTCACCCCCAATCCACTATCTGCTCTGGCACTCTGATTCCCATCCCCCAGCAAATCTAGTTTAAACCCTCCCAAATAACACTAACAAGCCTCCCTGCAAGGATATTGGTCCCCCTGTAGTTCAGGTGTATACTGTCTCTCTTGCACAGGTCCCACCTGCCCCAGAAGAGGTCCCAATGATTCTGAAATCTGAAATCCTGCCCCCTACACCAGTTCCTCAGCCACGTGTTCATCCTCCAGAGTATCCTACATTTACCCTCACTGGCACGTGGCGCAGGTAGCAATCCTGAGATTACTACCCGCGAGGTCCTGCTTTTTAACTTCCTACCAAGCTCTCTATACTCATTCTTCAGGACCTCCTCACTCTTTCTTCCTACGTCATTGGTACTGGTGTGTACCATGACATCTGGCTGCTCACCGTCCCACTTCAGAATGCTGTGCATGCGATTAGAGACATTTCCGACCCTTGCACCTGGGAGGCAACAAACCATCTGGGAGTCTCTGTCACGACCACTGAACCTTCTGTCTGCACCTCTATCGAGTTCCCTATCACTACCGCCCTCCTCTTCTTCCACCCTCCCTTCTGCACTGCAGAACCAGACTCAGTGCCAGAGATGTGGCTGCCGCAGCTTGTCCCATGTAAGTCATCCCCCACAACAGTATCCAAATTAGTATACTTGTTGTTGAGGGGAATGACCACAGGGGAGCCCTGCTCTGCCTGCACTTTCCCCTTCCCTCGCCTGACAGTAACCCAATTACCTGTGTCCTGCTCCTTTGGCGTAGCTATCTCCCTGAACCTACTATCTATAAACTCCTCATTCTCCGAAATTATCTGGAGATCATCCAGCTCCTGCTCCAGTTCCCTAACGTGGTCTGTTAGGAGCTGCAGCTGGATGCACTTCTTGCAGGTGTCGTTGTCAGGGACACCAGAAGTCTCCCTGACTTCACACATCCTGCAAGAGGAGCATTCCAACATCCTGCTTGGCATTCTCTCTAAACTTATTAGTTAAAAAAGAAATCGAATGAGAAAAAAAACAACAACAATTTATCAGAATCTACCCTCACCTCTACCTGTTCACGTCGAAGCCTGTTGAGCCAAAGCCATCCCACTCTGACTCAGTCCACTCCGACGATGGCTGCTTCGCTAGACGAAACTTCTTGTATGGTGAGCTAGCTGACCGTCTGTCTTCAGCTCCTCCGCTCCCAATTGGTTGGCCGTTTAAAAAACTGAAAAAGTCTGCAAATCCTCTCCTTCTCAAGCTCTGACGATGGCCGCTTCGCTAGACGAAACTTCTTGTATGGTGAGCTAGCTGACCGGCTGTCTTCAGCTCCTCCGCTCCCAATTGGTTGGCCATTTATAAAACTGAAAAAGCCCATGAATCGTCTCCTTCTCGAGCTCTTTCCAAAAATCTTCTGATTTTTAGTGAAGATAGGCCCAGAGCCATCAAACACTCTTCATATGACAAGGCACTCATTCTTGGAATTATTTTTGTGAAGATCCTCTAAATCCTGTCCAGTTTCAGCATATCCTTTCTAAGATAATGGGCCTAAAATTGCTCACAATACACCAATAATAGGCCTCACCATGCTTTATAAAGACTCAACATTACATGTTGCTTTTATATTCTAGTCCTCTTGAAAGGAATGCCAACATCACATTTGTCTTCCTGACTGTAGACTTAACCTACAAATTGACCTTCAGAGAGTCCTGCACAAAGACTCCAAAGTCCCTTTACACCTCAGTATTTTGTATTTTCTCTTCATTTAGAAAACAGTCCACACTTTTATTTCCTTTATTACCAAAGCAAATGACCATACACTTCCTAACACCGTATTCCATCTACCATTTCTTTGCCCATTCTCTTAATGTCTAAGTCCTTCTGTAGCCTCTCTACTTCCTCAAAACTATCTGCCCCTTCACCTATCTTCATATCATCTGAAAACTTTGCAACAAAGCCATCAAATGCCCCAGCTTGCTCAACATATACTCATCAGAAATGCTCACTAATCCAGGGAGGGACATGTGACAATAGTAACTTTACTATTGTTGGCCAGAAAGAATGAGAATCTTCAAATCAGTGAATTCAAATGAATCAAGGACAGTGGAAGTGGTCTTTGTTCTTGCCGTGTGCTTGGGGGATGGAGGCTTCCATTTTGTGAAGACACTCTATTCTCCATTTTGTGAGCTTGACATGCTGGACTTGATTAGTGTTTTCAAGAAGGCACAAAGACTCTTCAGGTAATCTGCTGGACTGGAGGTCATTTCCAAATAAGGAGTTATTTGTGAGGTGTTTAGTTGGCTATAACATGCGCACAAGGTATTTAGTGTATGAATTCATGTACTTGTTAGTTTGAACAATAAAGGTAATTCTCAGTAAATACAGATCTCTCTGTGCTTCACTCAGAATCGTTGGAAGAGGTAGAAGCGGTAGCTCTCTCTCTCTCTTTTTCCAACAGAATTGGCGTCCCTGGGTGGGCTCAAGGTTAAATCTCTTGTTGAGTCAGCACGAGACTCGAGCTGGACCATGTGGGTGAGAAACAGAAATCGGGGCTGGGTAACTGGTTGGTAGTGACCCAGGATGAAGAATTTAGGGAAATCTTCAAGTCCGAAGGACTTGGATAGTTTTGATTGGAGGGAATTCCTCCAGAAGTACATATTGGGGAAACGGCTACAATACGGGGAGTGTGCTGGACACACCAGCGGTAAAGGCGGTGAAGTGTTGTTTAGAATTGCCCGAGGGAAATTGTCGGACAAGGAATTTAAGCGACTACTGAAACCAGTAGCAGTTGCCTGCCTCATTGAGGAATTAATAGGAAATCGGCAAAAAGCCGACGCTGAGAGAGATAAGTTAGCAGATGAAAACAAAAGAATCCGAGAGGAGTTAGAAAACGAAAACAGAATGCTCAGAAAGGAATTACAAATCCTCAAGGGAAATTTTACAGATTTGCAGGGACAAAGAAGTATGGATTAGGTGCATATGAATCAGTTTCAGCTGAAATGCAAGAAACTCGTTAAAGAACAGAGTAAACTGGAAAAGTAAGCTAATTTAGCCAAGAGCCAAGCAGAAGAATTAAAGAAACAGGGCAGTAATTTAAAAACAGCTATAAATGTGATACAGAAATCAGTTTCTGAAAAGAGAAGTAATACTAGTGACCATACAAAGTGTTTAAAACAAATACAAAAGCTGCAGGACCAACTTTCTGCACAGAGAGGAATATGTGCCTTTGGATCTGAAAGAGGGGAAGAGAGTGAATGTGTAGATATAGATTGGAATGGTTTAGCTGATGATGCGACTAGATATGGTCTTGATAATGATGAAGCGCTTTTTCCTGAGGATCCCCCGCCCGCATACAATACTAAGGAATCACCGGTGCCAACGGCACCACTAGCCCCCCTAGTTACTATTCGAGAGGGGGGAGCTGGGGCAGGAAATCAAAACCAGAATATAACATACACTACTCCGTTTGGAGTACAGCAGCTCAGAGATATTGCCAAAGATATCAGAATTTGTGGGTTCAGAGATGACCCTCAAGAACTGTTTCAAGCCACTAATCATCAGAGAATAATACACGGTCTAGATGATGCCGAGGAAAGGAAATTGATTATAATGTGTTTACATCCAAACATACACTCAGCTTTGCCAAATATACAACAACAAGGTGGGGGCACAAATGAGGAATTAAAGACGGCAATATTGACAGTTATGGGTATTAACAGAGGCGATCCTGTAGAGGCGCTAGCCAAATGTTACCAGAGGAGAGGTGAACAACCCATGGCGTTTGCGTCCCGTTTATGGACGGTGTTCCAAGGAGTATATGGAACAACAGTAGATCGAGGCCATTTAGGACCAGAGCTCTTAAATAGATGGTTAAGGACATTGGTGGCTCACTCTACTGATGAATCTAAAAAGGTATTAGACATGTTTGATCCCACTGACCCTACACATAATCAGGCATGGATACTGAGGAAAATGAGTAGAGCATGGGAATAGGAGACACAAAGGCCAAATAAACCCGCTAATGGGAAATTGCTGTCTGTTGGAGGTAAGGCAACTGCCTGGAGAAATGAGGGTAGTGGACCCACTCCAAATATCACCCCACCATACTATCAAGTGACTAGGAGAACCAGAGGAAATGAAACAGTGTCGAGAACAGGGAGACTTGGAGGTGGAGTGTTTAAATGCTATAATTGTGGTCGAGAGGGACACATCAAGAGAGAATGTCTAAACCTAAGAAGTGGCAGAGTAGGGCAAGGAGGTGTGACCTTGGAGGGGCCAGACAGAACAAGCCCACAAAACAATGTGGTGGAGACATCGCCATCTGGGGGATTGTACCCCGAGCTTCAATGACGGTGTCAGGCCTCACCAACATGGGTGTGTGACACAAGGTGGGACGAAACTGGAAGACCTCTAGTAAATGGTTGGGTCAGAGGCTGCCCTGTTACCTTTTTATGGGACACTGGAGGATCCTGAACCACCGGCAACACCACTAACGTAACTAATGCAAACTGGGAAATACAAGGTAAAATTATCTTAAGTAGATTTACAGGTCATTCACAAATGGGACACGTGAGTGCACCCTTAGAAGTTAGAATAGGAGACATAGCATTAGGACATTCCATAGTGCTAGTTGAATTACTCCGGGAGCAGGAACATATACTGGGGAGTGATTACATGGCCAAAGCGGGACTTTGTTTTGATCCAGTTAACTCTATGATTTGGCAAATGCCAACCGATATGAATGATACATGTCACAGACAAATTCCAGTAGGTGAATATCAGGATAGAATCTGCACCATGGGGGAAATGTGGATAAAACCAGAAGAGATGAGCAATGATCACATGGTACAGCAAATCATTACACAAAACTTAGGGGCATTTGCACGGTACAAGCATGACTGCGGAAAGATGATTGGCAGTGTGTGCATACAAGGTCCAGACCCCAAACCACAGAAGCAATATGGATTTCCAAAGAAAGCTGAGGAAGATGTGGATAAGGTAATGCAGAGTTTGGTACAACAAGGGGTACTGAGGCTAGTAGCCTCAACTAATAACTCACCCACATGGCCAGTGAGGAAACCCGATGGTAGTTGGAGATTGACAATAGACTATCGACTATTGAGAGCTGAATAAAGTAACCCCTTTAACAGCCCCAACTGTAGCAACTAACCCAGAAACAGTAGTCAAACAGAATGAAAAAGCGCAATGGTTTACAGTTTTAGACATAAACAATGGATTTTGGTCTATCCCATTAGAAAGAGAGTGTCAATACAAGTTTGCATTTACCTTTCAGGGACAGCAATATACATGGACTGCCCTACCACAGGGGTTCCATAATTCCCCATCTATATTTCACCAGCAGTTAAAGGAAGGCTTAGAGGTTCTCAATGCCTGAATGCTTGGTCCAATATGTAGATGATTTACTCCTGCAGACGGAAACTAAGCAGGAACATTATCAGCTATTGACAGAACTGTTGCAATTATTGCGTGCATTGGGACTAAAGGTAAAACCTAAAAAAGCACAGGTGATGAAACAAGAAGTTCGTTATTTGGGAATGATCTTGACACCGGGAAAAAGAGAAATTGATAAACGAAGAGTAGAGTCGGTTATGAAACTGCCTATTCCTCAAGATGTGAGAGGGCTGAGGTCCTTTCTGGGGCTAATAGGCTACTGTAGGGATCACATTGATGGATTTCCCACTAAGGCAGCTCCTTTAATGGGGTTACTGAAAAAGAATGTGGCATGGGAATGGAAATCAGAACACATGCAGGCCATCACAGACCTGAAGCAAGTGCTGGCCATGGCGTCTGCTTTGAAAACCCTAAATCTGAATGAACCATTCTCATCGGAGGTGGCTACAACTGATACCACCCTCTCAGCAGTCCTATTACAGGAGACGCATGGGAAGTTAAGACCAGTAGCGTATGCATCACGCATGCTCTCACCAGTAGAACAGGGGTATACTGTATGTGAAAAACACTTGTCAGCAGTTTTCTGGGCAGTACAACATTTCAACTACATAGTGGGCCTTAATCCACTTACGATATTGACAGAACATACCCCCATACAATTACTGTTAGATGGAAGGATTAAAGATGGCTCAGTAAGCCAAAACAGAATCGCCAGGTGGACATTGCTGTTGCAAGGGAGAAATATAACTGTAAAAAGAGTAAGTGCCACCACTATGTTAGCTGACAACCTGGTGTATCAAGGTGGTGAACATGAGTGTCAGGTTCTGATGGCAAATGATCCCAAGGGACCATATGTATCAAAACAAACAGGAGGGGGTAGAGACAAATCAGACAAAATAATGCTCGAGACCAAAGACACAAAGGAGAAGGGAAAACCCTATTTTAAAATTTTTGTGGATGGCTCCTCATCAGTACAGGATGGTGAGAGGAGAACTGTGTGTGGCATTTATGTAGAGGATGAACAGGGACAGGAAAGGTACAGTATAGCTTTAAAGCTACCCAAAACCATGAGCGCACAAGCAGCAGAATTGGCAGCTGTAGCATACGTGGTTAGCATCCAAAATATTTTCCACCTGGATCAGTCATACACTCTGATAGTATGTATGTTTGTAACAACCTTACAGAACATTTGCCTCTGTGGGAAGCAAGAGGGTTTGTTTCAGCTGACGGAAAGCCCCTTCCATCTGCTGCTCTGCTGCAATATATATTTGAAGAAGCAAAGGGGAAAGAATACGGAGTTGTAAAGGTGAAGGCTCACTCTAAATTGTCCCCTGAGGGGAATAAGAAGGCTGATGAGTTAGCAAAGCAAGGTGCTTTAAATGGGCAGGAATGGCAACCACAGATTGGGGAGATGGGAAGGCAGAAGGAACGACAGATTAAAGTTATGGATTTATCCGAGGAGCAGAAGAAGGATAAAGAATTAAAAAAAATAATAGGAGTAAGGTCAGAAGTGTATGAAGAATACAAGGGTGTATATGTTAAAGATGGAGTAGTCCTATATGAAGGAAAGTTTGTGGTTCCAGAGTTAGGAAGAAATCAGATGATCCACTGGTACCATGATTTATGGGGACACCTGGGAGCTGAAAGAACCCTGGAAAAAATCAAGGAGGTGTGTTGGTGGCCTAGGATGAAGGAGGATGTGGAACACTATGTCAAGAATTGTTTGATTTGTGCACAATATAATCCTGACGGAAATGTAAAGAAAGGAGCCCTCCGACATAACCAGACCAGTGGAAGGACCTTGGACTAATTTGCAGATAGATTATGTTGGACCCTTGCCACCAACCACAGGAGGGTACAAATATATCCTTGTAGTAGTAGATACTTTCACCAAATGGGTGGAAGCTTTCCCAACTAAGACTAACACAGCCAAAGCTACTGAAAAAATCTTATTGGAAAGGATTTTTACTCGTTGGGGATTACCTCGGAGTATAGAGTCAGATAGAGGCACGCATTTTACAGCCCAGATAATGCAAGATGCCATGGCACTTTTAGGAATTAAGCAGAGATTTCATATACCCTATAGACCACAGTCTAGTGGAATTGTGGAAAGAATGAACCGAACTTTAAAAAACATGATGGCCAAAATGGTACAACAACACTGAACAACATGGCAAGCAGTTCTGCCTTATGTGTTGATGGTAATAAGGAATACAGTGGCATCTTCAACAGGTTACACCCCTTATAAACTCATGACTGGAAGAAACATGAAAGGGTTAGAGGAGTTGTTAGGGTTAGATTTGTCAGAACCTGAAAAGTGTGTACAACAGTTGGTAGAGACAGTGAAAGAGGCCAATTATGTGGCAGCTCATCAAATAGGAAAGAAGAAGCAGCAGAGTAAAGCCTACTTTGACTCAAAAGTCAGTCCCATAGAATTAAGCCCAGGACAAAGAGTGATGATTAGAATACACCAACCCATTTCATTTTTAAATCCAAGGTTTGCAGGGCCCTATGAAATCATAGACAAAGCAAGTCCATCAGTATACAGGGTGCTAACTTCCCTAGATAAAAGTGGATGGTACCACATCAAACAGTTGAAATTGGTGGTGGAGAAACAGGAAAATTATCATCATCGACATGTAACAATTGATGTACATGATAGTCCCAATTTTGGAGACTTCACAATCGATGTACACAATAGTTCTGATTTGGAAGATCTGAATTTGGAACAATTATTCCAAGAAGGTGGCAGCAGATCTGACCAAGGAGGAGGTTTCCATTTTCTCAGTTTGAAATGTATAAATAAAATAAGGAGGAGAAATACATTGGTTGCTGCCTCCCCTGTCTTGAAATGAAATTGGGTGAGAAAAGATGGACGACTTGTATCCAAAGATGATTGGGAGCCTAGATTGCATGGGTTGGAAAATCAGATCGAAAACATGGATTTAAAGTAATTCAAGATTGAAACTGGAAATAACAGCAGATATTACCCTTTGTGTAATTACAGATTTAATTCAATATGAAGAGAATAATGCATTTTATGGTGATGGAATTGACCATGACTGGGGTCATGATTGGCTATGCTTCTGAAACATTACTGCTGATGAACTTGTCAACAACAACGTCATTATATGATCAAAAGAAACTTTTCTCAACGGATACGGGTAATACCGGTGCATGTGGAAGAAATGGAAGACTTGAATTTGTATTATGCTGGGGTAAATGGTTTGATATGTGTGGATAAAACATCAAATATTCCAGAGGGTACAAAGGTACAATTCCTATGTAATAAAATTTTAGAAGTGACTTAGACTTTCGGGATAAATTTTGGAATTGGGGATCAAATGTTCAAATACATCCATGGGTGAGGATAATCTCACATGCTGCAGTATTATTACTTTTTTGTACACTGATGATTGTATTATTTAATGTGTATCAACTCAGAAGATGGAAGGCTGAAATCATGCAAAAGGTAGACGGGAATGATTTTGCACTACTGAAAAAACGATGGCCAGTATAAAAATTGTATGAATTTAGTAAGTAAAAGTTATAATGTAAGTGCTGCAAACCTGCTGGGGATCCATGGCAATCCAATGGATGGTCAATAGAATAGAGGAGGATAGTGATCCTAAGATAAATCTTTGAATCAAGAGGAGGGATATGTTGGCCAGAAAGAATGAGAATCTTCAAATCAGTGAATTCAAATGAATCAAGGACAGTGGAAGTGGTCTTTGTTCTTGTCGTGTGCTTGGGGGATGGAGGCTGCCATTTTGTGAAGACACTCTATTCTCCATTTTGTGAGCTTGACATGCTGGACCTGATTAGTGTTTTAAAGAAGGCACAAAGACTCTTCAGGTAATCTGCTGGACTGGAGGTCATTTCCACATAAGGAGTTATTTGTGAAGTGTTCTTTGGTTGGCTATAGCATGCAGGATTGTGAATGCCTGAGGCAATTCAAGCTCATTGCTGACTGAGAACAAAGAGCCATGAGTCAGCAACTGTCCCTTGATGGGAAGAGGACAATAGATGGATGCTGCTTTGGACCAGAGCCAATGACCAGGTGTTAAAGGCCAGACACATGACCTGTGGCCAATGACACAGGAATGCGACATTTGAATTGATAAGAGATGAATATAAAAGTGGATGCTTTGTGGGTGCTGGTGGCAGTAACTTCGAAGAATAACCATCACAGATACAAGCGAGAAGAACCCTGCGTGAAGCACATGGAGAGTGAATTGGGACCATGAGGAACAAGAAGCGCCTGGCCAGCGTAAATTTCTCCGCCCGGGTAATACCTTTGCTATTCTTTGACTAACCAGGAGGGTCAGGGATACTTAGCAGGTGTGCGCACAAGGTATTTAGTGTATGAATTCACGTACTTGTTAGTTTGAACAATAAAGGTAATTGTCAGTAAATACAGATCTCTCTGTGCCTCACTCAGAATCGTTGGAAGAGTAGAAGCGGTAGCTCTCTCTCTCTCTCTTTTTTCCAACACTATAAATAAAGTGGAAGTGAAGTATGTGCAGTGAAAATTACGACTTAGAAGGTGCTCAGGAAGCTTAATGGTCTGAGAGTGGATAAATCTTGGGTTGCACCCTCGAGTTCTGAAGGAAGTAGCTGGAGAGACTGCGGAGGCATTAACAGTAATCTTTCAAGAATCAATAGATTCTGGCATTGTACCAGATGAATGGAAAATTGCAAATGTTACTCCGCTATTTAAGAAGGGTGGGAAGCAGCAGAAAGGAAACTATAGACCTGTTAGCCTGTAATCAGTAGTTGGGAAGTTGTTGGAATTGATTGTTAGGGATGAGATTACGGAGTACATGGAGGCACATGAAAAGATACGCCAAAGCCAGCATGGTTTCCTGAAAGGAAAATCCTGCCTGACTAAACTACTGCAATATTTTGAGGAAATTACAAGCAGAGTAAGGAGATGCAGTGGCGATGTGGTGTACTTGGATCTTCAGAAGGCCTTTGACAAGGTGCCGCACATGAGGCTGCTTAGCAAGCTAAGAGCCTATGGAATTACAGGGAAGTTACTAGCATGAGTTGAGTATTGGCTGATCAGCAGGAAACAGAGAGTGGGAATAAAGGGATCTTATTCTGGCTGGCTGCCGGTTACCAGTGGAGTTCCACAGGGGTCGGTGTTGGAACCACTGCTTTTTAAGATGTATGTTAATGATTTGGATTGTGGGATTAATGGATTTGTGGCTAAATTTGCTGATGATACAAAAGATAATTGGAGGAGTGGGTAATGTTGAGGAAACACAGAGCCTGCAGAGACACTTAGATAGTTTAGAGCAATGGACAAAGAAGTGGCAAATGAAATATAATGTTGCAAAGTGTACGGTCATGCACTTTGGTGGAAGAAATAAACAAGCAGACTATTATTTAGATGGGGAGAAAATTCAAAATGCAGAAATGCAAAGGGACTTGAGAGTCCTTATGCAGGATACCCTAAAGATTAACTTCCAGGTTGAGTCAGTGGTGAAGAAGGCGAATGCAATGTTGGCATTCATTTCCAGAGGTATAGATAAAGTATAACAGCAGGAATGTGATGTTGAGGCTCTATAAGGCACTCATGAGACCACACTTGGAGTACTGTGTGCAGTTTTGGGCTCCTTATTTTGGAAAGGATATAATGACATTGGAGAATGTTCAGAGAAAATTCACAAGAATGATTCCAGGAATGAAAGGGTTACTGTATGAGGAACGTCTGGCAGCTCTTGGGCTGTATTCAGGAAAATGAGGGGGGATCTCATAGAAACATTCCAAATGTTAAAAGGCCTGAACAGATTAGATATGGCAAAGTTATTTCCCATGGTAGGGGAGTTGAGGACAGAAGGGCACGACTTCAGGATTGAAGGACGTCCATTTAGAACAGAGATATGGAGAAATTACTTGAGTCAGAGGGGGGTAAATCTGTGGAATTTGTTACCACAGGTGGCTGTGGAGGCCAAGTCATTGCGTGCGTTTAAGGTAGAGATAGGTAGGTTCTTGATTAGCCTGGGCATTAAGGGGTATGGGGGAAAGGCAGTGGAGTGGG
The DNA here is from genome assembly GCF_048418815.1 of Hemitrygon akajei. NCBI lineage: Eukaryota > Metazoa > Chordata > Chondrichthyes > Myliobatiformes > Dasyatidae > Hemitrygon > Hemitrygon akajei. Next base: position 267,143 of record NC_133127.1, on the reverse strand, counting down.
AATGAATGGAAGAATTGTAACAGCCCATGATTGAATGGTGGAGCAGACTCGATGGGCCGAATGGCCTACTTCTGCTACTATATCTTATGGTCTTACGAATACTCTGCTTATGTAAAATGTACTAATTGCATTCAAGAACAAATATACTTACTGTTAAAATGTAACAGAGCTTTCGGTGTGACTGGGGTTGATGTTAGTACCAGCATTTCTAATCCTTTTAGACCCTCTCGACAAACTTCTGCTGCTACCTCCTGGTTTATTTCAGTCACATGATCAAGTTCCAGTACTTGCAACCGGATACAGTTCCGAGCTGAGAGGGGAAAATAATTATCACAATAAAATTTGCACAGTTCAAAAGAAAACGAATGACACAATATTCTGAACTCATGGGAATTAATGTACATATTTTCATTTGGCTTCATAATTGGTTTCTCAGCCTGACTCTATTCTCACAAATACATTGTTCCCAATCATGTCTCTCCAGAAGCTGCTGCTTTCTTTCAGGACTGAGGAATTTAGAGAAAAATTTTTGTCTCTGCACTAGACAGCAATAAAACAGGAAAACTGAAGGAGTAATCTGCAATGAGAAACATAGAACACAGAAATTTACAGTACATTACAGGCCCTTCGTCCTATAATGTTGTGCCGACCATATAACTTACTCTACAGACTGCTTAGAATTACTCTAGTGCATACCCCTGACATCCCCTCAGTACCCATTTCCAAGCACTTTAAAACTACGCCTCCTCGTGTTAGCTATTTCAGCCCTGTGAAAAGCCTCTGACTATCCACACGATCAATGCCCCTCATCATCTTATACACCTCTATCAGGTCACCTGTCATCCTCTGTCACTCCAAGGACAAAAGGCAAACTACACTCAACCTATTCTCATAAGGTATGCCCTCTAATCCAGGCAACATCCTTGTAAATCTCCTCTACACTCTCTATAGTATCCACATACTTCCTGTGACCAGAACTGAACACAGTACTCCAAGTGGGGTCTGACCAAGGTCCTACATAGCCAAAACATTACCTCACAGGTCTTGAACTCAATCCCACATTTGATTAATGCCAACACAGCATATGCCTTCTTAACAACACTGTCAACCTGTGAGTGCTTTGAGTGTCATATTGACACAGATCCCAAGATCTCTCAGATCCTGCACACTGCTAAGAGCCTTGCCATTTATATCATATTCTGTCTTCAAATTTGACCTACCCAAATGAACCACCTCACACTTATCTGGGTTGAACTCCATCTGCCACTTCTCAGCCCAGTTCTACATCCTAAAGATGAACCACTATAAACTCTAACAACCATCCAGACTATCCACAAAACCCCCAACATTTGTTTCATCAGCAAACTTACTAACCCACGCTCGTACTTCTTCATCCAGGTAATTTCTAAGAATCACAAAGAGGAGGGGTCCCAGAACAGATCCTTACGGAACACCCCTGGTCTCCAATGTCCATGCAGAATACGAACCATCTACAACCGTAAGACCATAAGACACAGGAGCAGAATTAGGCTATCTGTCCCATCTAGGCTGTTCCGTCATTCAATCATGGCTGATCCTTTTCTTTTACCTCCTCCTCAACCAGAATTCCCGGCCTTCTACCCGTAACCTTTGATGCCATGTCCAAACAAAAAAAAAACAGTCTCTGAATTAAATACACCAAACGACCTGGCCACCACAGCTGCATGTGGCGACAAATTCCACAAATTCAACACCCTTTGGCTAAAAAAAATTTTCTGCATCTGTTTTGAAAGGGTGCCCCTCTATCCTGAGGCCGTGCCCTTTTGTCCTAGACTCTCCCATCATGGGAAACGTCCTTTGCACATCTACTCTGTCTAGGCCTTTCAACATTCTAAAGATCCCCTCCCCCCCGCAACCTTCTGAATTCCAGTGTGTACAGACACAGAGCCATCAAACATTCCTTGTATGATAACCCTTTCATTCCTGAAATTGTCCTTGTGAACCTCCTCTGGACCCTCTCCAATGCCAGCACATCTTTTCTAAGTTGAGTACTGTTCACAATACTCAAGGTGAAGCTTTACCAGTGCCTATAAAGCCTCAGTATCTTGTATTCTAGACCTCTTGAAATAAATGCTAATGTGGCACCTGCGAGTTAACCTTTAGGGTGTTCTGTACAAGGACTCCCAAGTCCCTTTGCATCTCAGATTCCCGATTTTTCTTCCCGTTTAGAAAATAATCCACACATTTTATTCTACTACCAAATGGCATGACCTTGCATTTTCCAACATTGTATTTCATTTGGCACTTTCTTGCCAATTCTCATCTGTTGTCCTTCTGCATCCTACCCATTTCCTCAGCATGACCTGCCCCTCCTGCAATCTTCATATCATCTGCAAACTTGGCAACAAAGCCATCAATTATACCATCTAAATCATTTATATACAGCATAAAAAGTAGTCCCAACACTGTCCCCTGCAGAACACCTCTAGCTAACCAGAAAAGGATCCTTTTACTCCCAGGTGCTGTCTCCTACCAATCAGCCAATGCTCTAACCATGTTAGCAACTTTCCTGTAATACCATGGGCTCTTAACTTGGTAAGCAGCCTCATGTGTGGCATCTTGGCAAAGGCCTTCTGAAAGCCCAAATATACAACATCCATTGCATCCCCTTTATCTATCCTACTTGTAATCTCCTCAAAGATTTCCAACAGGTTTGTCAGGCAGCATTTTCCTTGAAGGAAACCATGCTGATTTTCTACTGTCCTGTCGTGTGTCACTAAGTATTTCATCACCCCATCCTTAACGACTGACTCTAACATCGTCCCAACCACTGAGGCCAGGCTACCTGGTCTATAATTTCCTTTCTGTTGCCTTCCTTCCTTCTTTAAGAGTGGAGTGAAATTTGCAAAATTACAGTCCTCTGGCACCATTCCAGAGTTCAATGATTTTTGAAAGATCATTTCTAATGCCACCACAATTGCTAACGCTACTTCTTTCAGAACCCTAGGCTGCAGTTCCTCTGTTCTGGGTGACTTATGTACCTTTAGGACTTACAGCTTTTTGAACACCTTCTCTCTTGTAACAGTAACCGCACCCATTTCTCTTCCGTCACACACTATACCTACTTCCTCCATTATTATTTCTTTTGCCTCATTTTCTAGCAGTCCTATATCCACTCTCATTTCTCTTTTATTTTTAACATAATTGAAAAAACTTTTACTATCATCTTTGATATTATTTACTAGCTTGCTTTCATATTTCATCTTCCCTTCTAATGATTGTTTTAGTTGCTCTCTGTAGGTTTTCAAAAACTTCTCACTAATTTCTGCTTTGTTGTATGCCCTTTCTTTTGCTTTTACAAAAGCTTTGACTTCCCTTGTCAGCCACGGTTGTACTATTTTACCATCCGAGTATTTCTTCATTTGTCCTGTACTTTCCTCATTTTTCTCAAAAACGCATTTCATTGCTGCTCTGCTGACAATCCTGCCAGCAGCTCCTTCCAATTTACTTTGACAAACTCCTCTCTAATACCACTGTAATTTCCCTTACTCCACTGAAATAATTGTGATCACTGGTTTCTCAGGGTTATTTTATCTTAAGCTCCCTAATCACCTCTGGTTCATTGCATAACACCCAATCCAGTATAGCTGATCCCCCGAGGTGGCTCAACAATAAACTGCTCTAAAAAGCTATCTCTTAGGCATTCAACAAATTCACTCTCTTGTGATCCATTAGCAACCTGATTTCCCTAATCGACTTGCATGTTAAAATCTCCCATGACTATCATAACATTGCCCTTTTGACTCCCCTTTTCTATTTTCTGTTGTAACCTGTGGTCCACCTCCTAGCCACTGTTGGGAGTCCTGTATATAACTGCCATCAACCTCCTTTTACTCTTGCAAACTACCACCCTTTGTCTTCTGTAGGCAAGCCAATTCTGGATCCACAAAGCAAGGTCTCCTTGGATCCCATGCCTCCTTACTTTCTGAAGGAGCCTTGCATGGGGAATCTTATCAAATGCTTTATTGAAATCCATATACACTACATCCACTCCTCTACTTTCATCAATGTGTTTTGTTATATCCTCAAAGAATTCAATCAGGCTCGTAAGACATGACCTACCCTTGACAAAGCCAAGCTGACTATCCCTAATCAGATTATGTCCTCCAAATGCTGATAAATCCTGCCTCTCATGATCTTCTCCAATAACCTGCCCACCACTGAAGTCAGATTCAACAGTTTATAATTTCCTGGGTGATCTCTGCTACTTTTCTTGAATAAGGGAACAACATTTGCTACCCTCCAGTACTTTCCCCATCCCTATTGATGACGCAAAGATCATCGCAAGAGGCTCAGCAATCTCCTCCCTCGCTTCCCACAGTAGCCTGGAGTACATCTCGTCCAGTACCAGTGACTTATCTAACTTAATGCTTTTCAAAAGTTCCAGCACATCCTCTTTCTTAACATCTATATGCTCAAGTGTTTCAGTCCACTGTAAGTCATCCCCACAATTGCCAAGGTCTTTTACCCTGGTGAATACTGAAGCAAAGTATTCATTAAGTACCTCCGCTACATCCTCTGACTCCATGCACACGTTTCCACGATCGCACCTTACTGGTTCTATTCTCACACGGCTCATCCTCTTCCTCTTCACATGCTTGTAGAATGCCTTGGGGTTTTCCTTAAACCTGCTCACCAAGGCCTTCTCATGGCCTCTTCTAATTCCATTCTTAAGCTCCTTCCTACCAACCTTGTAATTTTCTGGAGCCCTAACAGTACCTAGTTTTTACAATCTTTCATAAGCTTTTCTTTTTTTCTTAACTAGATTTTCTAAATTGTACACCATAGTTCTTTAACTCTATCATCCTTTCCCTGCCTCAATGGAACATATCTACGCAAAACTACATGCAAATGTTCCCTGAACATTTGGCACATTTCTGACGTGTATTTCCCTGCGAACATCTGCTCCCAAGTTAGAAACATAGAAAACCTACAGCACAATACAGGCCCTTCAACCCACAAAGCTGTGCCGAACATGTCCCTACCTTAGAACTACCTAGGCTATACCCATGGCCCTCTATTTTACTCCACGTAGACATCCAGGAGTCTCTTAAAAGACCCTATCTTATCCGCCTCCACCACCATCACCAGCAGACCATTCCACGCACTCATCACTCCCTGCGTAAAAAACTTGGGGGGGGGGGTGGTTTAAACTAGATTTGCAGGGGGATGAGAACCTGAGTGACTGAGCAGATAGTGGAGCAGGGGTGAAAATAAATGATGTTAAAGTTTCATGCTAAGTCACAAATAGAAGGGTTGTGCGTGGTGGTAATAATCTTCAGAGCTGTGTCTATTTCAATGTGAGGAGTATTGTGGGGAAGGCTGACGAGCTGAGGGCATGGATTGACATGTGGAATTATCACATTGTAGCCATTAGTGAAACTTGGCTACAGGAGGGGCAGAACTGACAGCTTAATGTGCCAGGGTTCCGATGCTTCAGAAGTGATAGAGGCAGAGGAATGAAGGGTGGTGGGGGGTGGCATTGCGAGTCAGGGAAAGTGTTACAGCAGTGCTCAGGCAGGACAGATTAGAGGGCTTGACTACCGAGGCCATATGGGTGGAGCTGAGAAGCTGGAAAGGTATAACCACATTAATGGGGTTGTATTATAGACCACCCAATTGTCAGCGAGAATTGGAGGAGCAAATCTGCAGAGAGATAGCAGACAACTGCAGGAAACATAAAGTTGTGATAATAGGGGATTTTAATTTTCCATAGATTGATTAGGACTCCCATACTGTTAAAGGTCTAGATGGGTTAGAGTTTGTAAAATGTGTTCAGGAAAGTTTTCTAAATCAATATATAGAGGTACCGACTAGAGAGGATCCAATATTAGATCTTCTATTAGGAACGAGTTAGGACAAGTGGCTGAAGTGTGTGTAGGGAAACACTTTGGGTCTAGTGATCATAACACCATTAGTTTCAACTTGGTCATGGATAAAGATAGATCTGGTCCTTGGGTTGAGGTTCTAAACTGGAAAAAGTCCAAATTTGAAGAAATGAGAAAGGATCTAAAACGCGTGGATTGGGACAGGTTGTTTTCTGGCACAGATGTTGTTGGTAAGTGGGAGGCCTTCAAAGGAGAAATTCTGAGAGTGCAGAGTTTGTATGTTCCTGTCAGGATTAAAGGCAAAGTGAATAAGAATAAGGAACCTTGGTTCTCTAGGGATATTGGAATTCTGATAAAGAAGAGAAAGATGTATGACATGTATAGGAAACTGGGAGCAAATAAGGTACTTGAGGAGTATAAAAAGTGCAAAAAAAATTCTTAAGAAAGAAATCAGGAGGGCTAAAAGAAGACAGGAGGTAGCTTTGGCAGTCAAGGTGAAGGATAATCCAAAAAGCTTGGTATAAGAGCAAAAGGATAGTAAGGGATAAAATTGATCCTCTTGAAGATCAGAGTGGTCGGCTATGTATGGAACCAAAAGAAATGGGGGAGATCTTAAATGGGTTTTTTGTGTCTGTATTTACCAAGGAAACTGGCATGGAGTCAATAGAAATGAGGCAAACAAGCAGTGAGGTCATGGAACCTATACAGATTGAAGAGGAGGAGGTGCTTGCTACCTTGAGGCAAATCAGAGTAGATAAATCCCCAGGACCTGACAGGGTATTCCCTCTGACCTTGAAGAAGACTAGTGTTGAAATTGCAGGGGCCCTGGCAGATATGTTTAAAATGCCGGTATCTACAGGAGAGGTGCCGGAAGATTGGAGGATAGCTCATGATGTTCCATTGTTTAAAAAAGGCTCTAAAAGTAATCTGGGAAATTATAGGCTGGTAAGTTTGACCTCTGTAGTAGGTAAATTATTGTAAGGAGTTCTAAGAGATAGGATCTACAAGTATTTAGATGGACAGGGACTTGTTAGGGAGAGTCAACACGGCTTTGTGCGTGGTAGCTCATGTTTAAGCAATCTATTAGAGTTTTTCGAGGAGGTTACCAGGAAAGTGGATGAAGGGAAGGCAGTGGATGTTGTCTACATGGACTTCAATAAGGCCTCTGACAAGGTTCCGCATGGAAGGTTAGTTAGGAAAATTCAGTCGCTAGGTATACAGGGTGAGGTAGTAAATTGGATTAGACATTGGCTCAGTGGGAGAAGTCAGAGAGTGGTAGTGGAGAATTGCTTGTCTGAATGGAGGACTGTGACTAGTGGTGTGCCACAGGGATCAGTGCTGGGTCCATTGTTATTTGTCATCTATAACAATGATCTGGATGATAATGTGCTAAATTGGATCAGTAAATTTGCTGATGATACAAAGATTGGAGGTGTAGTGGACAGTGAGGAAGGTTTTCAAAGCTTGCAGAGGGATCTGGACCAGCTGGAAAAATGGGCTGAAAAATGGCAGATGGAGTTTAATGCAGACTAGTGTGAGGTATTGCACTTTGGAAGGACAAACCAAGGTAGAACATACAAGGTAAATGGTAGGACACTGAGGAGTGCAGTAGAACAGAGGGATCTATGAATACAGATACAAAATTCCGTAAAAGTGGTGTCACAGGTAGATATGGTAATAAAGAGAGCTTTTGGTACATTGGCCTTTATAAATCAAAGTATTGAGTATAAGAGTTTTAATGTTATAAGGTTATATGAGGCATTGGTGAGGCTGAATTTGGAGTGTTGTGTACAGTTTTGGTCACTGAATTACAGGAAGGATATTAGTAAGGCTGAAAGAGTGCAGAGAAGGTTTACGAGGATGTTGCCGGGACTTGAGAAACTGAATTACAGAGAAAGGTTGAATAGGTTAGGAGTTTATTCCGTGGAGTGTAGAAGAATGAGGGGAGACTTGATAGAGGTATATAAAATTATGATGGGTAAAGATAGAGTGAATGCAAGCAGGCTTTTTCCACTGAGACCAGGGGAGAAAGAAACCAGAGGACATGGGTTAAGGGTGAAGGGGGAAAAGTTTAAAGGGAACATTAGAGGGGACTTCTTCACACAGAGAGTGGTGGGAGTGTGGAATGAGCTGCCAGATGAAGTTGTAAATGAGGGCTCACTTTTAACATTTAAGAAGAACTTGGACAGGTACATGGATGAGAGGTGAATGGAGGGATATGGTCCAGGTGCTGGTCAGTGGGACTAGGCAGAAAAATGGTTCGGCACAGCCAAGAAGGGCCAAAAGGCCTGTTTCTGTGCTGTAATGTTCTATTGTTTTAACTTACCCCTGACATCTCCTCTGTACCTACTTTCAAGCACCTTAAAACTATGCCCTCTCGTGCTAGCCATTTTGGCCCTGGGGAAAAGCCTCTGACCATCCACACGATCAATGCCTCTCATTATCTTGTACACCTCTATCAGGTCACCTCTCATCCTCCGTTGCTCCAAGGAGAAAAGGCCGAGTTCACTCAACCTATTCTCCGAAGGCATGCTCCCCAATCCAGGGAACATCCTTGTAAATCTCCTCTGCACCCTTTCTATGCTTTCCACGTACTTCCTGTAGTAAGGCGAACAGAACTGAGCACAGTACACCAAGTGGGGTCTGACCAAGGTCCTATATAGCTGCAACATTACCTCTCGGCCCTTAAACTCCATCCCATGAATGAAGAAGGCCAATGCACCGTATACCTTCTTAACCATAGAGTCAACCTGCGTAGCAATTTTGAGTGTCCTATGGACTCACACCCCAAGATCCCTCTGATCCTCCACACTGCCAAGAGTCTTACCATTCATGCTATATTCTGCCATAATATTTGACCTACCAAAATGAATCACCTCACACCTAGATTAAACTCCATCTGCCACTTCTCAGCCCAGTTTTGCCTCCTATCAATGGCTCGTTGTAACCCGACAGCCCTCCACACTATCCACAGTACCCCCAACCTTTGTGTCATCAGCAAATTTACTAACCCATCCCTCCACTTTCTCATCCATGTCATTTATAAAAATCACAAAGGTTTGGGGTCCCAGAACAGATCCCTGAGGCACACCACTGGGCACTGGCCTCCATGCAGAATATGACCTGTCTACAACCACTCTATCTCCTGTGGGCGAGCCAGTTCTGGATCCAAAAAGCAATGTCCCCTTGGATACCATGCCTCCTTACTTTCTCAATAAGCCGTGCATGGGGTACCTTATCAAATGCCTTGCTAAAATCCTTATACACTACATCTACTGCTCTTCCTACATCAATGTGTTTAGTCACATCCTCAAAAAGTTCATTCAGGGTCGTAAGAAATGACATGCCCTTCACAAAGCCATACTGACCATTCCTAATTATATTATGCCTCTCCAAATGGTCATAAATCCTGCCTTTCAAGATCTTCTCCATCAGCTTACCAACCACTGAAGTAAGACTCACTGGCGTATAATTTCCTGGGCTATCCCTACTCCCTTTCTTGGATAAGGGAACAACATCTGCAACCCTCCAATTCTCCAGAACCTCTCCTGTCCTCATTGATGATGCAAAGATCATTGCCAGAGGTTAAGCAATCTCCTCCCTCGCTTCCCAAGAGGAAGCCTGGGGTACATCCCGTCCAGTCCCAGTGACTTATCTAACTTGATGCTTTCCAAAAGCTCCAGAACATCCTCTTCTTAATATCTACATTCTCAAGCTTTTCAGTCCACTGCAAGTCATTCCTACAATTGCCAAGATCTTTTTCCACAGTGAATACTGAAGCAAAGTATGCATAAAGTACCTCCGCTATTTCCTCTGGTTCCATACACATTTTCCACTGTCACACTTGATTGGTCCTATTCTCTCACGTTTTATCTTCTTTCTCTTCACATACTTGTAGAATGCCTTGGGGTTTTCCTTAATCCTGTCCGCCAAGGCCTTCTCATTGCACTTCTGGCCCTCCTAATTGCATTCTTGAGCTCCTTCCTGCTAGGTTTATAATCTTCTAGATTCCTATCATCACCTAGTTTTTTGAACCTTTCGTAAGCTCTTCTTTTCTTCTTGACTAGATTTACAACTGCCTTTGTACACCACGGATCTTGTACCCTACCATCCTTTTCACGTCTCATTGGAACGTACCTACTCAGAACCCCAGGCAATATCCCCTGAACATTTGCCACATTTCTTCTGTACGTTCCCCTGATAACATCTATTTCCAATTTATGCTTCCAAATTCCTGCCTGATAGCCTCATATTTCCCCTTACTCCAATTAAATCTTTCCTTAACTTGTCTGTTCCTATCCCTCTCCAATGCTACGGTAAAGGAGATAGAATTGTGATCACTATCTCCAAAATGCTCTCTCACTAAGAGACTTGACACCTGACCAGGTTCATTTCCCAATACCAGATCAAGTACAGCCTCTCCTCTTATAGGCTTATCTACATATTGTGTTAAGAAACCTTCCTGAACAAACCTAACAAACACTACCCCATCTAAACGCCTTACTCTAGGGAGATGCCAATCAATATTTGGGAAATTACAATCTCCCACAACAACCCTGTTGTTATTACTCCTTTTTAGAATCTGTCTCCCTATCTGCTCCTTGATGTCCCTGTTACTATTGGGTGGTCTATAAAAAACACCCAGTAGAGTCATTGGCCCTTTCCTATTCCTAACCTACACCCACAGAGACTCCATAGACAATCCTTCCATGACCTCCTGCTCTTCTGTAGCCTTGACATTATCTCTGATCAACAGTGTCACACCTCCACCTCTTTTGCCTCCCTCCCTATCCTTTCTGAAACATCTAAAGCCTGGCACTTGAAGTAGCCATTCCTGCCCCTACACCATTCAAGTCTCTGTAATGGCCACAACATCATAGCTCCAAGTGCTGATCCATGCTCTAAGCTCATCCGCTTTACTCATGATATTCCTTGCATTAAAATAGACACATCTTAAACCATCGGATTGAGCGTGTCTCTTCTCTATCACCTACCTATCCTCCCTTTTGCACTGTCTCCAAGCTTTCTCTATTTGTGAGCCAACCTACCTTTCCTCCGTCACTTCAGTTCAATTCCCACCCCCAGCAATTCTAATTTAAACTCTCCCAAATAGCCTTAGCAAACCTCCCCGCCAGGATTGAGGATTCAAGTGCAACCTGTCCTTTTTGTATAGGTTACACCTGCCCCAGAAGAGGTCCCAATGATCCAGAAATCTGAATCTTTGACCCCTGCTCCAATCCCTCAGCCACACATTTATCCTCCACCTCATTCTATTCCTATACTCATTGCCGTGTGGCACAGGCACGCCCGAGATTATACCTTTGAGTTCCTGCTTCTCAGCTTCTTTCCTAACTCCCTGTAGTGTGTTTTCAGGACCTCTTCCCTTTTCCTACCTATTTCGTTGGTACCAATAAGTACCACTGCCTCTTCAAGATATGTTCCCCTTCCCACTTCAAGATATTGTGGACATGATCAGAAACATCCCAGACCTGGCACCTGGGGGGCAAACAACCATCCGCGTTTCTTTCCTGCGTCGACAGAATCCCTATCTGACCCCCTCACTATCGAGTCCCCTATCACTGCTGCCTTTCCCTACCCATCTGAGCCACAAGTCCAGACCCTGTGCCAGAGGCACAACCACTGTTGCTTCCCCCAGGTAGGCCATCCCCCCACAACAGTACTCAAGCAGGAGTACTTATTGTCAATGAGTACAGCCACAGGGGTACTCTCTAGCATCTGCTTCTTGCCCTTCCCTCCCCTGACTGTTACCCATTTCTCTGTCTCCTGTGGTCCTGGGGTGACCACCTGCCTTTAGCTCCTCTCTATCACCTCCTCACTCACCCTGACCAGATGAAGGTCATCGAGCTGCAGCTCCAGTTTCCTAATGCGGTCTCTAAGGAGCTGCAGTTCCTGCCTAATAGCATCATATTTCTCCCTACCTGAATTAAGTGTTTTCACAAATTATCTGCTCCTATCCCTCACCAGCTCTATGGTGAAGGAGATAGAGTTGAGGTCACTATCTCCACAATGCTCTCTAAATGAGAGATCTGACACATGACCAGGTTCATTTCCCAATACCAGATCAAGTACAGCCTGTCCTCTCGTTGGCTTATCTACATACTGCGTCAGGAAACCTTCCCTGAACACACCTAACAAACTCCACCTCATCTAAACCCCCACACGAAGGAGATGCCAATCAATACTAGGAAAGATAAAATTTCCCATCACAACAACCCTATTAGAAAGTGAGAAAGTGGACTCCTTAAGCTGAACAGGCCCTGAGAGACTGCTTCGGTACTACTAACTGGGATGTACTGCAAGGGGGGCTCTGTGGGGGCGTTGAGGAGGTCACTGAATGCACAATGGACTATATTAACTTTTGTGTGGATGCCGTTGTCCCTGTTAGAACTGTTCGCTGCTATCCCAATAATAAGCCCTGGATCACTAGTCACATCAAAGGCCTCCTAAACCAGAAGAAGAGGGCCTTTAAAGATGGTGATCGGTTGGAGCTTAAAAGAGTACAGAAGAGTACAGATAAGGGGGGCAAAGGAGCAGTATAGGAGGAAGCTAGAACAAAAGCTGCAGAAAAAAAGCATGAAGGAGGTGTGGGATGGGATGAAGATCATCACCGGATGCGGTGCTAAGCGGGGGGCAAACATAAGTGGAGATGTGGAGAAAGCGAACCAGCTGAACAACTTCTTCAATAGGTTCGACAGCACAATCTCATCCTCACCGCAAAACTCCACACCAGGCTTACTTCCCTCACAGGAAAATAGCCACTCACAGGAGACCTTGCCCACGCTCAGGATTACGGCTGCACAGGTGGAAGGTCAACTGAGGAAGATCTGTACCAGCAAGGCGGCTGGACCGGATGGAGTTTCCCCACGATTACTGAGGGCCTGTGCGACTGAGCTGGGAGAACCACTACAGCGCATCTTCAACATGAGCCTGGAGCAGAGAAGAGTACCCAGACAGTGGAAGACATCCTGTATTGTCCCGGTACCGAAGAAACCACAACCAAAGGAGTTGAATGACTTCAGACCTGTTGCCTTGACGTCGCACGTGATGAAGACCATGGAGCGGCTGATAATACAGAATCTGAGGCCACAAACCAGGCACGCCCGGGATCCGCTTCAGTTTGCGTATAAGGAGAAGGTGGGAGTGGAGGATGCTATCACGTATTTGCTGCACAAATCACTCACTCACCTAGATGGGGTCAGTTGTGCTGTGAGGATTACATTCCTTGACTTCTCTAGTGCCTTTAACACCATCCAGCCCAAGATCTTAAGGCACAAACTAACGGAGATGGGAGTAGACTCTCACATGGTGGATTGGATAGTGGACTACTTGACAGATAGACCTCAGTATGTGCGGTTGGGAGACTGTAGGTCTGACACGGTGGTCAGCAGCACAGGAGCGCCGCAGGGAACCGTACTCTCTCCGGTCCTGTTCACCCTGTACACATCAGACTTCCAATATAACTCGGAGTCCTGCCATGTGCAGAAGTTCGCTGATGACACGGCCATAGTGGGGTGTGTCAGGAATGGACAGGAGGAGGAGTATAGGAAACTGATACAGGACTTTGTGATATGGTGCAACTCAAACTACCTGCGTCTCAATATCACCAAGACCAAGGAGATGGTGGTGGACTTTAGGAGATCTAGGCCTCATATGGAGCCAGTGATCATTAATGGAGAATGTGTGGAGCAGGTTAAGACCTACAAGTATCTGGGAGTACAGTTAGACGAGAAGCTAGACTGGACTGCCAACACAGATGCCTTGTGCAGGAAGGCACAGAGTCGACTGTACTTCCTTAGAAGGTTGGTGTCATTCAATGTCTGTAGTGAGATGCTGAAGATGTTCTATAGGTCAGTTGTGGAGAGCGCCCTCTTCTTTGTGGTGGCGTGTTGGGGAGGAAGCATTAAGAAGAGGGACGCCTCACGTCTTAATAAGCTGGTAAGGAAGGCGGGCTCTGTCGTGGGCAAAGTACTGGAGAGTTTAACATCGGTAGCTGAGCGAAGGGCGCCGAGTAGGCTACGGTCAATTATGGAAAACTCTGAACATCCTCTACATAGCACCATCCAGAGACAGAGAAGCAGTTTCAGCGACAGGTTACTATCGATGCAATGCTCCTCAGACAGGATGAAGAGGTCAATACTCCCCAATGCCATTAGGCTTTACAATTCAACCGCCAGGACTTAAGAACTTTTAAAAGCTATTATTATTGCTTTTTGAGATAGTGATTTAGATGCATATCATATTTTTACTGAGTTAAGTATTGTATGTAATTAGTTTTGCTACAACAAGTGTATGGGACATTGGAAAAAAATGTTGAATTTCCCCATGGGGATGAATAAAGTATCTATCTATCTATCTCTATCTATCTATTATTATTGGACCGTTCCAGAATCTGCCTCCCTATCTGCTCCTTGTATCTTATATATCTTAAGAGTCACAGTCAGGGAAGTTCAAAGTAAACTTATCAAAATCTGGACTCTGCCTTCCGCCTGTGGACATATAAGACACAGTTTCTTTCTGTCCACCTTTAATCTCTCCCTTTCCCGACTTAAATTTTGAAAATTTTAACTTCATTCAGTCGGATCCTGTAGAGCAACAGTTATAATTATGTCGAACATAAGAAGCACCAGAAAAAATCCTGAAGCAGGCAACGGTAAGCTTAAAAAAGCTGATGAGACTTCAGAGGAGCCACCCTGGGTAAATAGATTAGAGTCTCAAATCAGTTATATCGTTGCTGAATTAACTCAACTAAAAGATGGATTTCTCCCCTTGGAGGAAAAAATTGACTGCTTAAGCCTTGATCTTAAAGAGGTTAGTCGATATTTCTTCTCGTTTGGAAAAGGCTCAACAACGGATCGTGGATTTGGAGGCTTGCTCTCATTGGAACAATATTCGAATTGTTGGATCGAAAAATTCAACAATTGTTGGAAGAGAAATCAGAATCCGCCGACACACTGGATTATTTTGCTAAAATGTTTCAATCTTTATTTCTGGAAGCTTGCCTACAACCACTGGAGACTGAAATGGCTCATAGAGTTGGTGCTTTAAAATCCTCGGTCCAAGATAAAAACAGGCATGTCGTTGTGCGTTTTCTTCATTTTAGAGACAAAGACCGCATTATTAAGCTTGCAAGAAAACAAAGGTTGTTTCAATTTCAAAGCTCTGAGATTTGCTTCTTCAAAGATTTTCCACTTGAAATTGTTCAGAAACGTTCTGGATTCGCTGCTGTAATGCGAATGGCTTATCAAAGACAGTTGCATTCATCTCTTCAATACCCAGCTAAAATAAGGCTTTTCGTCAAAAATTCTGGGGTTCGTATTTTTGAGGACCCAGCTGAAGCATTGCGTTTTATTAACTCTCTCCCTGATGAGTCTGAAGTTTGAATGATTTACTACTGTTTGATTGTCTCGTGACGTATGGAGTGATGAAATCGGAAGATTTGATGGGTATAGAAAGTCTTTACCTTAAAATGTACTTTTATCTCTGAAATAGACTGATTTGGATGGTTTTAACCTCAGAAGACATAGCGAGGGAACTGTCGAAAGACTGTAGATAACTTTGAACCATCTAGAATTTTTTTTCTGTTTGCAGCATTTAAATGAACCAATAGCTTTTTTGCTTTGTATGCTTTTGTTAAGAACTTTTAAGTAATTATCCGGGTTTCTTTACGTTTTCCAGATAGATTTGATAATAAATTGATTTGATAGATTTTTGATATAAAGTCTTATGATGATATTTAAACATTTAAATGTTTTAAGTTGGAATGTCCGTGGTTGGAATCATCCGATTAAGTGCAAGAAAACATTTAAAACTATTAACCAATTCCAACCTGATATAATCTTTGCACAAGCGATGCATATCAGGTTATGTGATAAAAATCGATTTTTTAAATTTTGGCAGGATTCTCAGTTTCATCCAAATTCTCAAAGTAAAATTAGAGGTTTTTCCATTTTTATTGATTCCAATATTCCTTTTAACCAGGAGGATATTATAGTTGATATTAATGGTGGATTTTTGAATGGTAAAGGAACAATTTACACAGTTAAATGGTTTTGGTTAATATATATGGACCAAATGTTGATGATCCCTCATTCTTTAAAGTTGTTTTTGCTCTATTACCTGATCTAAATGAATACGTGTTATTAATGGGTGGTGATTTTAATACTTGTTTAAATCCTTTAATAGATAAGTCATCATCCAAACGTCAACTCCCTAATCGTTCTGCATCACTTATTAATTCCTTTTTAATTGATTATGGCTTAATTGAAGTTTGGAGACATATGCATCCAAGTGATAGAGAATATTCCTTTTTCTCACATATTCATAATAAATATTCAAGAATTAACTATTTTATAGTCGACCCTCGACTTCTATTTAATGTTTAGAAATGTGAATATGATGCAATTGTTACCTCTGATCACGCTCCCTTAAACCTAATATTTGAAATGAAAGATGTTGCTTCTACAAGGCAAACACGAGGAAATCTGCAGATGCTGGAAATTCAAGCAACACACACAAGATGCTGGTGGAACGCAGCAGGCTAGGCAGCATCTATAGGGAGAAGCGCTGTTGACATTTTGGGCCGAGACCCTTCGGCAGGAATTCGTCTTGACGAAGGGTCTCGGCCTGAAACGTCGACAGTGCTTCTCCCTATAGATGCTGCCTGGCCTGCTGCATTCCACCAGCATTTTGTGTGTGTTGCTTGCTTCTGCAAGACCACTTTGGAGTTTTCCAGAACATTTGTTACAAAGCTCAGAATTTGTTGAGTTTATTGAAACTCAGATAAAAGAGATTTTTTCTCTTTAATAATACAGGAAACATCTCAAAGTTAGTAATTATATTAGTAATTATAAAGTTAGTAATACATTAAAAGCTTATTTACGTGATCAGATTATTTCGTATATAGCTAAATTGAAGAAACAGACAAGAATGGAATTAGATAAAATTTCTAAACAAATTAAAGATTTAGATAACATCAATGCAACCTCTCCAAATGTTGATTTGTTTAAAAGAAGAGTGGAAGTACAATCACAATATAATTTATTACTAACTTATCCTATTGAAGGATATTGGGCTTAAATTGAAAAGTCAAGTTTTATATTTTTGGGGATAAAAATAATAGGCTTGTGGCGACCCACTTCCCAGCGCACTTGAACCGGCTCACAAAGTGGCGTGCACCGGCACTGAGGCCAGTCCCAAAAAGGGCGCCAAGCCTGCTTCACCAGCAAGGGGAAAAGCCCGCGTGTGGACGGGACTGTGAATACGCGCCCCCCTACAGCATTCCCACCTGGGGAGGGCGGGAACAGGAAGGCTTTAAAGCGAGGCCGCGAAGTTTGAATAAATCTCCTTTGCAACTGCAACTCACCAACTGCGTGTCGTTACTTCAGCGCTGTGTGTAGCACACCACTACAGGCTCTTAGCTTCCCAATTAAGGGCAGCTAGAGCTAAAAGATAAATTTTAAAGATTCGTAAAGATAATGGAGATATAGTAAGTAATCATGAAGATATTAATAGTATGTTTCAGGATTTTTATTCTGATCTTCATAAATCTCAATTTCCTGCAGATTCCTCCAAAATGGCGGCTTTTTTACATGATTAAATCCTCAAATTACTGTTGAAGATCAACAGATGCTTGATGCTCCAATTACTGAGCACGAAATTCAGAAATCTACAATGTCAATGCAATCAGGTAAAGCTCCTGGATTTGATGGTTATTCGGTAAGATTTTATAAAAAATTTGAAAAATTACTTTCTCCATAGCTTTTGGAAATACTTCATGAATCCTTTGAGAAGGGTAATTTACCTTCTTCTTTTTATGAAGCTTCTGTTTCCTTAATCCTCAAGAAAGATAAAGATCCTACTGAATCATATAGATCTATTTCTTTATTAAATGTGGATGCAAAAATCCTTTCTAAGATAATGGCTAACCGTTTGGAAAATATTTTAACTAAAATAATCTCTATGGATCAAACAGGCTTTATTAAAGGCCGTTACACTTTCTCCAATGTTCGGAGATTGATGAAAATTATATATTCATCACTATCTAAGACACCCCAATGTGCTATTTCTCTTGATGCAGAAAAGGCATTTGATAGAGTTGAATGGACATATCTGTTTAAGGTATTAGAAAAATTTGGCTTTGGTAATAATTTCAATAGGTGGATTCAAATGATCTATAAGAATCCTATTTCTACTGTTATTACGAATAATCTCAGGTCCCCTTTTTTCACTTTCACGAGGTACTAGACAGAGATGTCCATTAAGCCCTTTATTATTTAGTCTTGTACTGGAGCCTTTGGCTATAATACTCTGTGAAGCTAAAAATATTCATGGTATCTCTATAAATGGGACCATACATAAGATTTCTCTTTATGCAGATGATCTTTTGGTTTATATTTCGAACCCTGAAGAATCTATTCCTAATCTTTTGGAAATACTAAATGATTTTGGAAAATTTTCAGGATATAAACTTAACTTAAATAAAAGTGAATTGTTTCCATTAAATGCTCCTGTTTGCAACGATATTCCATTTAGAATTCTTAATTCTTTTAAATATTTAGGTATTATAATTATAAAAAGATATAAAGATCTTTATAAAGCTAATGTAGTTCCTTTATTGGAATCTATGAAACAATTATTTTCCAGATGGAACCCACTTACACTTTCTTTAATAGGTCATTTCCATGCCATGAAAATGATGATTTTACCAAGATTTTTATATATTTTTCAAAATATACCTATCTTTTTAACTAAAAAATTTTTGATCAAATTGACTCTATTATTTTGTCCTTTATTTGGAACAATAAAAGACCAAGAATTAATAAGTATCATTTACAAAAATCTAAAAAAGATGGTGGACTTGCTCTTCCTAATTTAAGATTGCATTATTGGACTGTTAATATTCGACAATTATCTTTTTGGCCATATTGGCTCGATAAGAGCCAAAAACCAGCTTGGATTGATTTGGAATTAAAAGCTATCAAACAATTTCATTTAACCTCATTTAGGAGCTCCATTACTTTTACAACTCTCTAAAATTCCAAATTTAAATCTCTACCCTGTTATTAAACAGTCCTTATGGATTTGGTTTCAGTTTCGCAATTTTTAAAATTTTAAACAATTTAAATTGTCTAGCTCTTTATATCAAAAATTTTTATTTAAACCTTCAATAACCGATCCCATTTTTCTCTTATGGAGAAATAAGGGGATCTGTTTATTTGCAGATTTATTTTGTGATGGTCGATTGATGACTTTTGAAGAGTTAATTAGCAAATATTCTCTCCCTCATACACACTTCCTGCAATATCTTCAGGTTAGACATTTTTTACAAAAATACTTATCTAAGTTTCCATATATGCAAGTATCTGATTTGTTGGATACTATTTTGAATATGAATCTTTTAGTAAGAAGTTCCATTGATAGAATTTATAATTTATTGTTATTGCAAAAAGATAACCTTTCACTAAAGATTAAACAAGATTGGGAGAGAGAACTTAATGTGACCTTTGTTAATGAAGATTGGTTGCGAGTTCTGAAAATGGTCAATTCTTCTTCGATATGTGCCAATCACTGTTTAATTCAATTTAAAATTGTTCACCGTTATTATTTAACAAAGGAGAGACTATCTAAAATATTTCCTAACATAAACAATTATTGCGATAGGTGTAAAACTGAAGTAGTTATTTTGTCACATATGTTCTGGTCATGTTCTTCATTAAAAAAATTTTGGAAATCTTTATTTTCTACAATTTCTGAAGCTCTGAAAATTAATTTACAACCTAACACATTGACTGTTCTATTTGGAATAGTTCTGCATCATATTCAGGGTATTTCATCTTCAGACCAACATGTAATTGCATTTGTTACATTGTTGGCAAGAAGGGCTATTTTATTGAAATGGAAAGATACCTCTGTCACTACATTAATTCAATGGTTTTCTCAAGTAATGTTATGTCTTAGTTTGGAAAAAATTAGTAGAATTTTTGATCCTCGATTCGATTTTGAGAGAAGGTGGGCTCTTTTGCCAAATAGTATCATTTAATTTGAATTAATTTATATGGTTTCCTTCCAATTTTATTTTATATAAATGTTAACTGGTGGTTGATGATTTTTCTTCTTTATATATATAGATGATGGTAAGATGTATTGCTCCGGGAGTTGATTCCTAATGGGTTTTTTCCTTTTATTTTCTTTTTTCTTTTTTCCTTCTCTTGTAGTTAGTGGGGTTTTTATTTTTAGTTAGTTGGGGTTCTCTTTTTTCCTTTTTTTCTTTATTAAATAATTATTTTTTCAGTATCATATATTATTCTTTTGTTAAGCTTTTTTTCTTCAGCTTTATTAATTATATAAATATCAACTTGCTGAAGTCTTGTATAATTTTATAGCTGTAGATTATGTATTAATAAAAAGATTTTAAAATGAAATCAAAATCCACATTTGTCACCACATACAAGATTTGTTTACTTGTGGATATCCACAGTAAATACAAGAAACACACAAAAAAATCAATGACAGACTGACATGAACAGGTCTGACAATCAATATGCAAAAGGTAACAAACTGTGCAAATGCAAAAAGAAAAGAAAAAGCACTAAATATCAAGAACATGAGATGAAGAGCCCTTGAAAGTGAGTCCATAGGTTGCAGGAAGATTTCAGAATCAGAAACAGAATCAGGTTTATTATCAATGGCATGTGACATGAAATTTGTTAACTTAGCAGCAGCAGTTCAATGCAATACATAATACAGAAGAGGAAAAATTAATAATGAATAAAATAATAATAAAAAATAAGTAAATCAATTACTATATATGTATATTGAATAGATTTTAAAAAGTGCAAAAAACAGAAATACTACATATTAAAAAAAGTGAGATAGTGTCCAAAGATTAAATGCCCATTTAGGAATTGGATGACAAAGGGGAAGAAGCTGTTCCTGAATTGCTGAGTGTGTGACTTCAAGATTCTGTACCTCCTACCTGATGGTAACAGTGAGAAAAGGGTGTGCCCTGGGTGCTGGAGGTCCTTAATAATGGACGCTGCTTTTCTGAGACACCACTTCCTAAAGATGTCCTGGATACTTTGTAGGCTAATACCCAAGATGGAGCTGACTAGATTTACAACCTTCTGCAGCTTCTTTTGGTCCTGTGCAGTAGCTCCTCCATAATCCAAAAAAAAGATTTTTGTTTTGAAGAGCTTGCTGTTGTTTTTCATTAGCTTTCTTGTTCTGGGGTTTGAAGGGGGGAGGGAACTCTAATTCCAACATTATTCATAGAACCTTTAGACATTTGTATTATTCAGGATGTTTTTTTCTGTCCTGTTTTTCTTGTTTTACACTTTTGCCCAAGAGCTGTTACTTGAATTTCTGACAATGTTTATGCCTGCTATCCTCTATTTTTTTAAAGGACAATGGTTAGTCTGTTGAATTTTCTAAGCTAGAATGTTAAGGGATTGAACCACCCTGTTAAAAGAAAGAAGGAGTTTTCACATCTTAAACAGCTTAATGCAGCATTTTTTTTGTTGCAGGGAACACACATTCGTAGTTCTGCTAACTCCCGTCTTATGTCTGGACGTGTGGGGCAGCACTTCCATTCAACTTTTCAGGCTAAAGCCAGGGATGTTTCAATTCTTATAAACCAAAATGTTCCCTTTGAGCTTCATAATAAAGTATCTGATACAAATGGTCGTTTTATTATTGTTTCGGGAAAATTATATAACACATTGGTAGTCTTGGCTAATTTACATGCCCCCAATCTGGATGATGTGGAGATTTTTGATCATTTCTTCATTTTGATCATTCAAAGCTTACAGAGAGATTTAGGCCAGTTAGAAGAGTGGGCTGAATGATGGCAGATGGAGTTTAATGCTGATAAATGTGAGGTGCTACATTTTGGTAGGAATAATCCAAATAGGACATACATGGTAAATGGTAGGGCATTGAAGAATGCATTAGAACAGAGCGATCTAGGAATAATGGTGCATAGTTCCCTGAAGGTGGAATCTCATGTGGATAGGGTGGTGAAGAAATCTTTTGGTATGCTGGCCTTTATAAATCAGAGCATTGAGTATAGGAGTTGGGATGCAATGTTAAAATTGTACAAGGCCAATTGGTAAGGCCGAATTTGGAGTGTTGTGTACAGTTCTGGACACTGAATTAGATAGATAGATAGATAGATAGATAGATACTTTATTCATCCCCATGGGGAAATTCAACTTTTTTTCCAATGTCCCATACACTTGCTGTAGCAAAACTAATTACATACAATACTTAACTCAGTAAAAAAATATGATATGCATCTAAATCACCGTCTCAAAAAGCATTAATAGCTTTTAAAAATTATAGGAAAGATGTCAACAAAATAGAGAGAGTACAGAGAAGATTTACTAGAAAGTTACAGAGAAAGGTTTAACAAGTTAGGTCTTTATTCTTTGGAGCGTAGAAGATTGAGGGGGGACTTGATAGAGGTATTTAAAATTATGAGTGGGATAGATAGAGTTGACGTGGATAGGCTTTTTCCATTGAGAGTAGGGGAGATTCAAACAAGAGGACATGAGTTGAGAGTTAGGGGGCAGAAGGGTAACACGAGGGGGAATTTCTTTACTCAGAGAGTGGTAGCTGTGTGGAACGAGCTTCCAGTAGAAGTGGTAGAGGCAGGTTCGGTATTGTCATTTAAAGTAAAATTGGATAGGTATATGGACAGGAAAGGAATGGAAGGTTATGGGCTGAGTGCAGGCCAGTGGGACTAGGTGAGAGTAAGTGTTCGGCACGGACTAGAAGGGCCGAGATGGCCTGTTTCCGTGTTGTAATTGTTAAATGGTTATATGGTTCTTCTCTTTATTGCCTGAGCTGAGTTCATATTCTCTCATATTGGGTGGTGACTTTAACTGTTGATTAGATCCAGTTTTGGATCGATCGTCCTGCATTCCTAGATTACCAAGTAAATCTGCTCTATCAATTCATTCTTTCCTTTCTAATCATGGTACCTCGGATGTATGGCGTTTTCTTCATCCAAATATGAGAGATTATTCTTTTTTCCACATGTCCATCATACTTCTAGAATTGACTATTTTTTAATTGATAATCAGTTGATTCCATCTGCTTGCTCTTGTGAGTATCGGAGTATATTGATTTCAGATCATGCCCCAGTCACCCTGTCTATAATTCTTGCTGGTTTTTCCCAAATGAATAAGCATTGGCATTTTAATCTGACCTTGTTGTCGGATAATGAGTTTGTAAAATTTATGGAGGACCAGATAACTCTTTTAAAAAATACTAACATGTCACCTGAAACCTCAAGTCAGGTTGTTTGGGACACTATGAAAGCATACCTAAATGGTCAAATAATTTCATATACTGTGAATTTGAATAGAAAGACCCATAAAGAGCAATTAGACCTGGTTAATCAAATTAAAGCAACAGACCAACTATATGCCCAGACGAAAAATCCGGAGCTGTATAAGAAACGAGTGGAACTTCAAACTAAGTTTGACCTTATTTCCATATAATTTTCCATATATACAAGATTCTGACCTGTTAGATATTATTTTAAAAATGAACCCTTTAGTGAAGGGTTTTATTGGGAAAATTTATAATTTATTGTAACAGCAGTACAATTACCCTTCACTTAAGATTAAGCAAGATTGGGAGAGAGAGCTTAACATAACTTTGATAACAGAAGACTGGTTGCGGATTTTGAAGTTGGTCAATTCTCCTTTGATCTGTGCCAATCACTCTTTAATTCAATTTACAATTGTACATCGTTACTATTTGACAAAGGAGAGACTGTCTAAAATGTTTCCTAATGTTGATAGTCGGTGTGACAGATGTAAAACTGAGACAGCCACATTGACACATATGTTTTGGTCGTGTTCTGTATTGAAACATTTTTGGAAGTCTATTTTCTCTACAATTTCTAAAGATTTAAAAATTTATTTACAACCTAATAAATTGACAATTTTATTTGGTATAATCCCTCAATATCTTCATGGTATTTCTTCTTCAGACTAACAATAATTGCATTCATTACATTATTGGCCAGAAGGGCTAGTTTGTTGAAATGGAAAGATGCTTCTGCTCCTACTTTGATCAATGGTTTTCTCAGGTGATGTTATTTCTTAGTTTGGAGAAAATCAGAAGTCGAACTTTTGATCCTTGATTCGATTTTGAGTAAAGGTGGGGCTCATTCGCCCGCTACTATCATCTGATTTGAGTTAATTAATATGGTTTCCTTTCAAATTTTCTTTAAGTGGATTTGAGTTGGCAGATTGATGATTTGTTTAATGGAAGCTTGTATGATGTATAGTTCCGGGGTTGTGCTCCCAATGTTTTTTTTTTGCTTTTTTTTAAAAAAAGTTAGTAGCGGTTTTACTTTTAGTTAGTAGGGGTTCTTTTTTCCCTTTTTCTTTCAAAAAATATTTGTAACACTTTACTTTTTTTATTATTATTGATATATTGCTTAGTTTTGTTAATCAGTTATTTGCTAATTTAATTCCTTATTGCACATAATGACATATTGACTTAATGTATCCTTTTGTTTGTCAATCTTCAATAATAATTAATAAAAAGATTTTAAAATGAAAATGACCTTATTTCCACTCACCTAATTGAACGCCAACTTTTGGAAAGTAAAAGCTGGTTTTATATCCATGGTGATAAATTCAATAAATTTTTAGTCAACCAACTAAGACGCTCTAAAGTTAAACAACATATTTGTTGAGACAGGCCAGACTGCGCAGGTGCGTGACATCAGCCAGTTGAGTGCGAACGGTTTAAAAAGGGCAAAGAATCTGCAGAAGTTTTTGATTCAGAAGAAAAAAGCAGCGGGAGAGCACCTAAGGATTTCCAGTGGGAAGACATTTTGAGTTCTCGGCGGAAGAGAAAAGCCAGACTGCGCAGGCACGAGATGTCAGCCAGTTGAGTGCGAACGGTTTAAAAAGGGCAAAGAATCTGCAGAAGTTTTTGATTTAAAAACGGTTTAAAAAGAAGGCAGCCATATCCAGCGGGCAGTGGAGTGAGAGGCAGCAGAGTGAAAGGGCTTTGGCTCCATGGGCTTCGGTGGTAATGGGAAGTAGTGAGGCAGTTCTTGATTGCAAAAGGAGGTAATATGTATGTGAGGCCAGTTTTCTGTGGTCAGTGTCAGATGTGGGAAGTCCTGGAGTTTCCCGGCGTCCCGGACGGCCACATCTGCACTCAGTGCATCGAGATGCAACTCCTAAGGGACCGTGTTAGGGAACTGGAGCTGCAGCTCGGTGATCTTCATCTGGTCAGGGAGAGAGGAGTTACAGACAGGTGGTCACGGGGGACAGAGAAATGGGTCACAGTCAGGAGAGGGAAAAGGAAGAGTCAGGTAGTAGAGAGTACCCCTGTGGCTGTACCCCTTGATAATAAGTACTCCTGTTTGAGTACTGTTGGGGGGGGGGGGGAGACAGCCTTCCTGGGGGAAGTGACAGTGGCCGTGCCTCCGGCACAGAGTCCGGCCCTGTGGCTCAGAAGGGTAGGGAAAGGAAGAGGAAGGCAGTAGTGATAGGGGACTCTATAGTCAAGGGTTCAGACAGGTGATTCTGTGGACGCAGGAAAGAAATTTGGATGGTAGTTTACCTCCCAGGTGCCAGGGTCCGGGATGTTTCTGATCGCGTCCAAGATATCCTGCGTGGGAGGGAGAACAGCCAGAGGCCGTGGTACATATTGGTACCAATGACATAGGTAGGAAAAGGGAAGAGGTCCTGAAAGAAGACTACAGGGAGTTAGGAAGGAAGTTGAAAAGCAGGACCTCAAAGGTAGTAATCTCGAGATTACTGCCTGTGCCACGCGACAGTGAGAATAGGAATAGAATGAGGTGGAGGATAAATGCGTGGCTGAGGGACTGGAGCAGGGGGCAGGGATACAGATTTCTGGATCATTGGGACCTCTTTTGGGGTGGGTGTGACCTGTACAAAAAGGATGGGTTGCACTTGAATCCCAGGGGGACCAATATCCTGGCGGGCAGGTTTGATAGAGTTGTTGGGGTGGGTTTAAACTAGTTTGGCAGGGGGGTGGGAATCAGAATGTGAGTGCAGGGATTAAGGTAGAAAGACAAGGGCATGATGCTAAGAGTTCTGAGTTGATGAGGAAGGACAGGCAGGGGACAGAACATAATTGTAGCCAGTTAAAGGGGTTGAAATGTGTCTATTTCAATTCAAGGAGTATTAGGAACAAGGAGGCTGAACTTAGAGCATGGATTAGTATGTGGAATTACGACGTTGTGGCCGTTACTGAAACAAGGTTGGATGAAGGGCAGGATTGGATGATGGAGGTCCCGGGGTTCAGGTGTTTTAAAAGGAATAGGATGGGGGGTAGAAAAGGGGGGGGGGGAGTGGCATTGCTGGTCAGGGGTAGTATCACGGCTATAGAAAGGGAGGATGCTGCAGAAGGAGCGTCCACGGAGTCAGTCTGTGTGGAAGTCAGAAATAGGAAGCGATCAATCACTGTGCTGGGAGTAGTCTATAGGCCCCCAAACAGCCCTCGGGACACCGAGGAGCAGATAAGCAGGCAGATTTTAGGATGGTGTAGGAAATACAGGGTAGTAGTTATGGGTGATTTCAACTTCCCTCATATTGACTGGCACCTACTGAGTGCAAGGGGGATAGATGGGGCTGAATTTGTCAGGTGTGTTCAAGAAGGATTCCTGACACAGAATGTGGACCTGCCGACGAGAGGAGAGGCTATACTGGATCTAGTTCTGGGTAATGAACCTGATCAGGTGACAGACCTCTTGGTGGGGGAGCATTTTGGTGAGAGTGACCACAACTCCCTTAGCTTCAGCATAGCTATGGAAAGGGATAAAAACAGACAAAATGGTAAAGTGCTTAACTGGGGAAGGGCTAACTTTGAAGGGATGAGGCAGAAACTGACGAGAGTAAATTGGAAACAGATGTTCAAAGGGGAAAGCACAGAAGTAATGTGGGAGAAGTTTAGGGACCACTTGAGCTAGGTTGAAACATGTGAGGCAACTCGTCAAGAGGAAAAAGGAAGCATATGTGAGATATAAGAAGCAGGAAGTAGGAGGGGCTTATGAGAAATATAGGGTAGCCAGGAAGGAGCTAAAGAAAGGACTTAGGAGAGCTCGAAGGGGGCATGAGAAGGCCTTGGCATGTAGGATTAAGGAGAACCCCAAGGCGTTCTATGCATATGTGAAGAATAGGAGGATGACGAGAATGAAGGTGGGACCACTAAAGGATAAACAGAGCAACATGTGCCTGGAGGTGGAGGAAGTTCAGGAGGTCCTAGATGAATACTTTGCTTCAGTATTCACAAATGAAAAGAATCTTGATCAGGATGAGGTCGAAGTAGAGTGGGCCTGTGTGCTGGACAATGTGGAGATTAAGGAAGAAGTAGTGCTGGATCTTCTTAAAAACATTAAGATTGATAAATCCCCAGGGCCGGATATGATACACCCCAGGTTGTCGTGGGAATTGAGAGAAGAGATCGCAGGAGCATTAGCTATGATCTTTGAATCCTCTTTGGTTGCAGGGGAAGTGCCGGAGGACTGGAGAATGGCAAATGTAGTTCCCTTGTTTAAAAAAGGTAATAGGGAAAAACCTGGGAACTATAGACCGGTGAGTCTTACGTCAGTGGTATGCAACCTACTGGAAAGGATTCTTAAGGATAGGATCTACGAGCATTTGGAGAAGTACAGTCTACTCATGGATAGTCAACATGGCTTTGTGAAGGGAAGATCGTGCCTCACGAGCCTGATTTGAGTTTCTTGAAGAGGTAACAAAAGAAATTGATGAGGGTAGGGCAGTGGATGTGGTCTACATGGACTTTAGCAAAGCATTTGACAAGGTCCCTCATGAGAGACTCATCCAGAAAGTCATGAGGCATGGGATAAGTGGAACCTTGGCTGTTTGGATAAAAAATTGGCTTAAAGGAAGAAAGCAGAGGATAGTTGTGGACGGAAAGTATTCTGCCTGAAGGTCGGTGACTAGTGGAGTGCCCCAGGGATCTGTCCTGGGACCCCTGCTTTTTGTGATTTTTATAAATGACCTGGATGTAGAGGTGGAAGGATGGGTGACTAAGTTTGCGGATGACACGAAGATTGGAGGAGTTATGGATGGAGCTGTAGGTGCTCGAAGGTTACAAGAGGAGATAGACAGGCTGCAGAGTTGGGCAGAAAAATGGCAGATGGAGTTCAATCCGGACAAGTGTGAGGTGACGCATTTTAGAAGGACAAACCAGAAGACTGAGTACAGGATTAATGGTCAGTTACTTAAGAGTGTGGATGAACAAAGGGACCTTGGGGTTCAAATCCATACATCCCTCAAGGTCACTGCACAGGTTGATAGGGTAGTTAAGAAGGCCTATGGGATGCTAGGCTTCATTTTCAGGGGGATTGAGTTCAAGAGTAGAGAGGTCATGTTGCAACTCTACAAATCTCTGGTGAGACCACACTTAGAGTATTGTGTTCAATTCTGGTCACCTCATTATAGGAAGGATGTGGAAGCTATGGAGAGGGTGCAGAGGAGATTTACCAGGATGTTGCCTGGATTGGAGAACATATGAAGCAAGGTTAGCAGAGCTGGGACTTTTCTCTTTGGAGTGTAGAAAAATGAGAAGGGACTTGATAGAGATCTACAAGATTATGAGAGGCATAGATAGGGTGGATAGTCAGTACCTGTTTCCCAGGGCAGCAATAGCAAACACCAGAGGGCATAGGTACAAAATTAAGGGAGGGAAGTTTAGGGGAGACATCAGGGGTAAGTTTTTTACACAGAGGGTTGTGAGTGCCTGGAACGACTTGCTAGGGATGGTGGTGGAGGCTAAAACCTTAGGGGTATTTAAGAGCCTCTTGGACAGGCACCTGGATGAAAGAAAAATGGAGAGTTATGGGGTAGTGTGGGTTTAGTACTTTTTTTTAAGGATTATATGGGTCGGCACAACATGGAGGGCTATAGGGCCTGTACTGTGCTGTAGTGTTCTATAGTTCTATATTACAAAAATTCGAAAGGAAAATGGGAATATTATCTTGAATCATTCTGAAATTAACAATACATTCCAGAACTACCATCTCAACTCTATACTTCTGAAACCCCAGATGATAATATTCCTGTCGAGCATTTTTTATAGTTTAAATATTCCTACGCTTTCTCCAGATTTTAAAGCAAAACTGAATGCACCATTATCACTAGAGGAAATATCATCACCTATATCTGTACTGCAGTCTGGGAAATCTCCTAGACCTGATGGGTTCTCTGCCTAATTCTATAAATCATTTTCCTCAGAGCAAACACGAGGAAATCTGCAGATGCTGGAAATTCAAACAACAACACACACAAAATGCTGGTGGAACACAGCAGGCCAGGCAGCATCCTGACGAAGGGTTTCGGCCCGAAACGTCGACAGCGCTTCTCCCTATAGATGCTGCCTGGCCTGCTGTGTTCCACCAGCATTTTGTCTGTGTTGTTGTTAATCATTTTCCTCACTGCTTTCGCCTCACTAATGTTAGTTTTAACTGACTCATTTAAACATGGTAAATTGCCAGCATCATTTAATGAGGCATGTACATTCTTTTAGCGAGAAAAGGTAAAGATCCAATAGAGCATTTCTCGTACAAGCTGATTTCCTTGCTAAATGTTGATGTTAAAATTTTGGCTAAAGTTTTGATTCATAGATTGGAGAACATTCTATTTCTGAAGACCAGACTAGTTTTATTAAAAATTGCCTCCCTTCTTTTAATATACAGTGTCTATTTAATATCTTATACTCTCCTTCAGCTGGGATTCCTGAATGTGTCATTTCCCTAGATGCGGAGAAAGCGTTTGATCGTGTGGAGTGGAATTATCTTTTCGCGGTTTTAGAAAAATTTGATTTTGGACAAAGTTTTATTACATGGATTAAGTTGTTATATTTACACCCCACTGCTTCTGTCTTGACTAATTCTCAACAATCCCAAACTTTTAGTCTTAAACATGGCACCCGGTAATGGTGTCCTTTAAGTCCCTTACTTTTCGATTTGGCTATAGAGCCATTGGCGATTGTGTTTCGAAGTTGTGCTGAATTGACGGGGATTGGGGGGAGGGCATTGAGCTCAGAGTCTCTTTATGCTGATGATCTTTTACTTATATCAAACCTGACTACCTCCTTATCCCCAATGTTTTCACTCCTCAATAAATTTAGTCAGTTTTCTGGACACAACCTTAATTTACATAACAGCGAACTTTTTCCAATAGAGAAGCACAATCACTAGAATTTTAAAAGTAGTAAATAATCAATTCATTTACCTTGGCATTACAGTAACAAAAAATTATAAGTGTCTTTTTGGAGAAAATTTGACTAATCTTTTAAATCATACAAGACAGAACTTAGCACAGTGGTCTCCTTGTCCATGTCTTTCATAGGTCGAATTAATGTTGTTAAAATGTTTATTTTTATACTTATTTTTATTTATTTATTAATTTTTATACTTATTTCAATCTTTACCAGTTTTTATTTCTAAAGCTTTTTTTTTGATTTGTTAGATTCTATTATTTTGTCCTATCTATGGAAGGGCAAACGTCCCAGACTAAATAAAGCTCATCTTCAAACCCCTAAAAGGGTAGGTGGTATGGCCTTGCCTAATTTTCATTTATATTACTGGGCAGCCAACATATGTTCTCTTATCTTTTGGTCTTACTTATATAATCAGTCTGCTGCCCAATATGGGTGGCAATGGAGTTGAACTCTAATAAGAATCTCTCTATCTCCGTACTTCCTTGCCATTTGCCTAAATCAATTGTTAATCCAGTTATCAGACACACTCTGAGAATATGGGCTGAATTCAGAAAACATAATGGGCTTCACAGTTTTTCTCTCTAGTCCTATTCTACATAATCATCTTTTTCTGCCTTCTATGCAGGATTTAACATTTCTAGTTTGGCACAGAAAGAGCATTAGGTGTTTTGAAGATCTTTTGAACTTTTGAACAATTGTCTGTAAAGTTTGGCCTACCTAACACTCATTTCTTTAGATATCTCTAAATTAGACATTTTATCAACCCTTAAATACCAAACGTTCCTGAGGGACCTGTTAAAAATGCTGTGGATTTGTTTCTTTGTAAGAATCCATTGGATAAAAGTTTAATTTCTATTATTTGAGATATATTAATGTTGTTGAAGCGAGCCCCCTTCGACAAAATTAAAACAGCCTGGGAGCATGATTTAATTTTTTTTTGTCCGACAAGGTTTGGGATTCAATTCTCAAGTCAGTTAATTCAACTTCTCTATGTGCTCAACACTGCCTTTTACAGTTCAAGGTGGTACACAGGGCTCAGATGTCTAAAACTAAATTGTTGCGGTTCTATCCTAATTATTGGTCCCTGTTGTGATGTGCAAAGGGGGCGAGGCCTCTCTTATTCATAGTATGGGGCTTGTTCTAGCTTGGAGAAATTCTGGAGAGGTGTTTTTTTTAACTTTATCTCACAAACTTAATTGCTATTTGGAACCTAACCCTCTGATTGCTCTTTTCAGCACTTTGGGAGAAGCTGACACGCATTTAACTCTGACTAAGCATCGTACATTGTCTTTCGCCTCTCTTTTGGCCAGACGTGCAGTCCTTCTTAAGTGGAGAGATATTGACCCACCCACTCATGCTCAATGGCTTAGAGATATTATGCCCTGTTTAGACCTCAAAAAGATTCATTATTCAATTCTTAATTCAGATATAAAGTTCTAAAAGGTCTAGGGACCTTTTCTTGAATATTTCCATAATTCCTGTTTAGATTAAGGGGGCATGCCTCCCTTCTTTTTTTTCTTTTGCATTTAAATCCCTTACTTCCAGCTTCTTACAGTTAAGACTTATGGTTTTTTTTTCATGTGTAAACATATTATAGTTTAGGTAGTAGGCAATATGCCTCCTTTTTATAAATACAGCTCTGTGGTGATATAGTTCTGATTAACTTTTTTATATATTGTAATAGTTGGCTTGGAGTTGGGTAGTGGGAGGGTGGGGTGGTAACTAACTTTATATGATTCTACTATGGGTGCTTTGCTTAATTGTTATGAATTGTACTTTGACATGTTTGTTTTGCACTGTATAAACTTGTTTTTAAATTTTTTTTTTGTTTTGTTGCATTGTAAAAACTCATAAAAATTTTTTTTAAAGTCTTTTCTCCTTGTTCCAAAATGCGGATCGGGTCATCGAAAGTGTACCTAAGGGGATGTTGGTGTGCATTGTGGTGGATGAAAACAAATGAAGCTGAATATAGGTCATCAGGAACCCAGGAGTGTTGTACACATGATGGGAGATAGGAATAGGTGAAAAGAAATTGACATTACTGAGGAGGATGGAATGCTGCTGAGAGGCCGACCAGGTGATCATGGTGTCAGGAATGAAATCACCAGGCACTAATAATGGCTACCCATATACCAACTCTGCCATGGTCGACTGGAGGTCCTCTTTTGGAGCAGTTCAGAGCCCCAGCAGGACCCACGGGAGACAATCATGCCAACACTCAGAGAAGTTCTCAGCATAGCCTTTAAGGAGTTGTGAAACTGCTTGTGTAGGCCATGGGACCAGAACACCAAAGTTTTGGGCCATTGCAGCCCAGATGTCTGAGAAGAATCGAGGATTGCATCAGAGGAAATAGTAGATAGGGTGCAAAATCAAGCAACCAGGTGCCAATGAATGCCCAAGCCAAATCTGCAGCTGTCGTCAATGCTAAAGGGATGACCTCTGGCCACCTAGTGCTATGGTCAACTGAGATAAGACGGTGCGTGAAACAGTGGGGGTGTGAGGGGAAAGAGGACCAAGAAGGTTCACATTGACATGATCAAACCGTCATTCAGGGGCCTCAAAAGGTGCCAATGGCACCTGAACATGACAGTTAATTTTGCCCGCTGGCACTCCACACAGGCTGCAGTCCAATCACGTATGTCCTTTCTGAGGCTGTGCTGAACAAACTTTATAGTAACCGGTTTCTGTGACGCCTTTTGGCCCAGAGGCAAGAGGCCATGTATGGAGTCAAAAACAGTCTGTTTCCAGTTTGTGGGCATGATGGGGCAGGGGCAACTGATTGAGAGATCACACAGAACAGATACCCCAGCTTTCCCAAACATAATGTCAGCCAAACACAAGCCCGTGACTGCTGTTATGGGTCAATAACTTGGTTGGCTGCCAAGCCAGCAAAATTAATCCCTACGTGTGGCCTCAACAGCTGACCATGGGAAGGAATCAGCTACAGCATTATTTTCCCCTTGATATGCTGATATGTGTTGTGAACTCAGATATGTAGGCCAGGTGGTGTTGCTGCTGTGCAGATCAAGGGTCTGACTTTTTGGCCATTGCGTGCGTGAGAGGTTTGTGGCCAATGAACGCTGTGAAATGGCAACCTTCTAGAAGAAAACGAAAATGGTGACAACCAAATACAGACCAAAAAGCTCACAGTCAAAGGAGCTGCACTTCCTTTCGTGGGGATGAAGCTGCAGAGTGAATAAGGTGCATCCAACTGTTTGTGCACAGCACCCACAGCACAGTCTGAAGCTTGATGATTGTGGGTGCGCTGGAGAGCACATGCGTCAGTAGAATCCTGTTAGGAAGAGCTGATTTAGTCATCAAATGCCCTGGCCATGCCTGTTGACGAGTCAACTGCTTGATGAAGGGTATTACCTTCAAACGTACTCTACAGGGAGAGCTCAAGTCCAGCAACTCGTGGGATGGAGCAGCAATAGCAATTTATACCTAAAAACTCCTGTAGTATTTTTTGCAGTGCGGGGTAATGGGAAATCCATAATAGAGGCTACTTTTGATGGGAGGGGTTTTGCACCGTCTGTGGAGATGTGATGGCTGAGAAAGTCAATGGTTGACAACCCCAACTGGCATTTAGCAGGATTAACAATCAATCTATGTTGGCTTAATCACTTGAAAAGTGTGTGGAGATGAGACTGGCTTCAGATTTGGAAGCATGGGCAACAAATACGTCATCCAAGTGAACAAAAACAAAATCTTCATCTTTTAATACAAAGTTCATCAACTGTTGTAAAGTTTCTACTGCATTTTTCAGTCCAAACAGCATGTGCAGAAACTCAAAAGAGCCAAAAGGGATTGCCACAGCTGTTTTGGAATGTCCTCTGGGCACACAGGCACCTGATGGTAGCCCCTAACTAGACTGACTTTGGAAAAAATGAATGTTCAGCTAAACTTGCTGGTAAGTCTTGAATGTGTGGGAACAGGTAGTGATCAGGGGTGGTAGCTTCATTAAGGGATCAGTAATCACCACCTAGGTGCAACCACCAACGGACTTTGGGACCACATGGGGTTAACCCCAGGGGCTATTCGACCAGCGTACAATGCCAAGTCTTTCAATGTTGGAAACTCAGCCTTTGCAGTTGCCAGTTTTTCTGGGTCCAGTCTACAAGGCATAGGCATGGACTGGCGGGCCAGTTATGGGAATGTGGTGTTTGACCCCATGGTTTGCGACTGTAGTGAAAAATGTGGGTGTGACAAGGTCTGGGAATTCACCACATTCACATGTTGAGTAAATTCACATGTGGTGGTGCAAGCACTTGACATAGTCATTGTGGGTAAATTACTGGGGGAGCAGGGTAAGGACCCAAAGTCCTTGACATCCACAAGCTGGTGTTACAGACCAGCAACAATAGATGGAGAATGGAGTCGAGGAATTATTGCAAAACAACTAAATTTATTAACATTTACGCAGAAATATAGAAAATTAAACAAATGACTAACTTAAACAGAAGTTAACGGTGATATGCGTCTATAGCTCCCAAACAGTCAAACTTAGAAACAATTCTTAAGAAAGTCTTATTCAAGCACAGTCTTAGAGTGGCAGAAAGTCCAGGTAATTCATGAAATAAGTGAGAGGAGAGACTTGTATATTCACAATGCAACGAAGAGACGATCTTGGAGATTCACAATACAGCAGAGAAGCGATCTCGCAGAGATGAAGAAACAGTTACTGTAGTTTGCAGCCACAGAGTACCTTTTCCGAAGAGTCCAAGAAGAGTGAGATTTCACAGAGTAACTGACAGGGAATGCCCTTTTGCCGAAATGGTCACCACATAACACCCGAAACCATGCAGGTGTTAACCAAAAATGTGGGGCATAATCCACGTATGGATTATACGAAATGTCAGTCACATTCGAAATGCACAGAGCGCTGCCGGCTAACCCAATCCTTTGGGTTCGTTCGAAGCCTGCAATCGTCACTCTCACTCTTTCTTCCTGTTGATTCCTTAATGAGCGACTGCCCACTAAATGACTGCGACTCTTTTTATACCGTTGGGCATATGTCATCACGTGACTCTCACAGAAACAAAGTCATGGGTTCCCTGTAAACCACGTGATGTCCTCAGGAATCAAAACTACAAGCTTCCAGCAAAACTAGATCATAGATATATCACACTTAGTAAATGAAACTAATATCACAATACTGGCAGTTCTTAAGATCAACCAACGGTCCTTGGGCACACAGGAAATCTGCACCTAACAGAGGTCTAGCCACTTTAGCCAGGATGAAATCCCATGTATAACATCACCCACTGAAGTCACACATCAAGTCCCGCATGTCTGGTTGCTGTTGCCGTTGGTAGCCTCCAGCAAGGGTTTGTCGCTCTTTGCCTTCTCATCTGCAGGCGATGCTGGCAGTACATTCACTTGAGCACCTGTGTCACACATAAAGTATTGCCCTGAAAGAGTGTCTGTAATAAATGGACACAGTGTTCACAGACCCCTGATGGCCTGAATTGCTGGCTCTGTTGACGCTGCAAGGCAGTCAGCACCTCCTGGCGTTCGCACCAAAGCGCGAGTGGTAAAAGCACAGGCCCGACATTGTCTGTTTGGCACCAGTGGTGTTGGGAGCCTTGCTGACTGAGCTTATTGAGGTACAGAAAGGAGGAGGAATGATGTACCATTGCTTAGCTGAGTATAGATGATCAGCCATTTTAGCAAACTCACTATAGTCCATCATAGGTGTATTAGCGAGGGCTATACAAGCTGGACAGGCATTTGTTGCATGAAGAGTTCATTAAAAATAAAACAAGGATGGTGATTTCCCATGAGAGACAGAATGTGGTCTATTAGCTCTGAGGGGTTGCAATCGCCAAGGCTGGGCAAGGAAAGCAACAGTTTAGTGCACTCAGATTCCAATAGGCGAAAAGTCTGTAACAAGTGTGTTTTCAGTGATTGGTATTTATCATGTTCAGGCGGGTGTTCTTGCAGACTCACTATTCTCACAGCCGTGAAATTCCTGAGGGATGCTACCATAACGCCACTGCCTGTAAGCAGCTTGTACATTCTCATGGTGATTATGTGGGCTTCCTCGTGTCATAGTGATAAAAAATTACAGTGCAGATACAGGCCTTTTGACCCATCTAGACCATGCTGCACACTGCAGTGATCACAGTTCAGAAGTACAGTATGTCTACTAGAGAATCTAATAACTTTGTGAGCTGTCTGCAAAACTTCGCCATTGGTAGCTGATGTCAGAATCTTCTAACGATTATTTTAATCATAGAACATTCTATGCTCTATGAATCTAAGACTTCTGGAAATTGAGTGTATAGACTCAGTTTGCATTGCTCTATCAATAAATCGTCATATGAACTTATTGTCATACACACTATATGAAAAACACAAGTATATGTGATCTTACTAGTTCCAAATGCTGGGAATGTAAACAAAACAGATTTAGAAGAAAACACAGGTGGAAAGGCCTTTGATAGTTACCCAAGGAGGCTAGCCCCTGCAATCCACATCCTGCACCCCCAACTCCCAGAGCTCGCAAATGTGGCCAACAGCGCCCGATCATCTGTAGACTGCGGTTGTTGAACCGTGTTGGCTGGTGGCTGGCGGGGAGAACAGAGAATGAGAAATTAAAACAAACTACATCACCACACCATCACGTCATAGAAATGACAGGCAACACTTATAGAAGCAAATGAGCATTTGGTATTTCAGGTTGAAACCTTCAGCGGTACTAGATAGGGTGAGATAGCCAGTATAAAAAGGAGTGGGGATGAAGTGGAGACAACACTCGCAGGTGATAAGTGGATTCAGGTGAGGTGTATGATAGGTGAGGGAATGAAGACACTGAGAATGATGTCAGAAGCTGAGACATAGCAGACAGAAATGACAAACG
Organism: Hemitrygon akajei; assembly: GCF_048418815.1. Taxonomy (NCBI): domain Eukaryota; kingdom Metazoa; phylum Chordata; class Chondrichthyes; order Myliobatiformes; family Dasyatidae; genus Hemitrygon; species Hemitrygon akajei. The sequence continues at coordinate 230,150 of NC_133127.1, read as the reverse complement.
GCTGAAGATGATGGAATCTGATAAGCGTTCCTGGTATAGAGGGAAGGGAGACACAGGGAGGAATGTGTAAGTGATGGACAGAAGTTGAGGTTGGGATAGGGGAGAGGAAAGAGATAGAATGATGGTACCTGGTGGCATCAGAAGAGAACGGAAAGGACAACGGTTACTCATAACCAGAAGTTACAGAATTCAATGTTCAAATTTGAAGTACAGTTGTCAAATTTTACTTTGTAATTTTACATTATGTTTGGCCCAGTAGATAAAATCTCCCTTTGATACTATTACAACTAAGAATCATAAGACAAAGAAGCAGAATAAGGCCATTTGGTTAATCGAGGCTGCTTCACCATTCCATCGAGGCTGATTTATTATCCCTTCCAAATTCATTCTGTGCCAGGATCAGGAATGTCTCAGATTGGGTTCACTGCATTCTCAAGAGTGAGGGTGAGCAGCCAGAAGTCTTGGTACATACTGGCACCAATAAAATAGGTAGAAGAGCTGAGGAGGTCCTGAAGAGAGATTTTAGGGAGCTAGGTAAAAAGCAGAGAAACAGGATCTACAGGGTAGTAATCTCTGGATTGCTGCCTGTGCCACATGCTAGTGAGGGTAAGAATGGGATGATTTGGCAGCTGAATGCACAGCTGAAGAACTCATGCAGGGGCCAGAGGTTCAGATCTATAGTTCATTGGGATCTCTTCTGGGGAAGGTATGGTCTGTACAAAAGGGATAGGTTACACCTGAACCTAAGGGGGTCCAATATCCTTGTGGGCATGTTGGCTAGAGTTGTTTGGGTGGGTTTAATCTAAATTGGCAAGGGAGTGGGAACCGGAGTGATAGTTCTAAAGATGAGGTAGTTGGTTTACAACCAGAAGCAATATGTAGTTACATTATTATCAAGTAGAGGCTGATTATAGGGCAAAATTGAAGTCAACAAGGATGAGTTGCAACATAAAAGGCAGGCAAAATCTAAAAGGGCAAATACAGGACTCAATGTTATATTGGGAGAATATAGTATTAATGGTAAGAACGACTCTTGGCAGTGTGGAGGATCAGAGGGATCTTGGGGTCCGAGTCCATAGGACCCTCAAAGCAGCTGCGCAGGTTGACTCTGTGGTTAAGAAGGCATACGGTGTATCGGCCTTCATTAATCATGGAATTGAATTTAGGAGCTAAGAGGTAATGTTGCAGCTATATAGGACCCTAGTCAAACCCCACTTGGAGTACTGTGCTCAGTTCTGGTCACCTCACTACAGGAAGAATAGAAAGGGTGCAGAGGAGATTTACAAGGTTCCTGACGAAGGGTCTCAGCCCGAAATGTTGACTGTTTGTTTCCACGGATGCTGCCCAACCTGCTGAGTTCCTCCAGCTTGTTGTACATTTTGCTTTGACCACAGCATCTGCAGTGTACTTTGTGTTTACAAGGATATTGCCTGGATTGGGGAAGCATGCGTTATAAAAGCAGGTTGAGTGAATTTGGCCTTTTCTCCTTGGAGCGACAGAGGATGAGAGGTGACCTGATAGAGGTCTATAAGATGATGAGAGGCATTGATTGTGTGGATAGTCAGAGGCTTTTTCTCAGGGCCGAAATGGTTGTCACAAGAGGTCACAGATTTAAGGTGCTTGGGAGTAGGTACAGAGGAGATGTCAGGGGTAAGTTTTTTACACAGAGAGTAGTGAGTGCATGGAATAGGCTGCCAACAACGGTGGTGGAGGCAGATATGATAGGATCTTTTAAGAGACTTTTGGATGGGTACATGTTGCTTAGAAAAATAGAGGGCTATGGGTAACCCTAGTAATTTCTGAGGTAGGGACATGTTTGGCTGTAGGTTTTCTATGTTTCTATGGCATGTGTGATATTCTAATTAGTGAATAATGGTTGGAAGAAGATAATAGCTGTGAGCTAAATGTCCAAGGATACACATTATATCGAAAGGACAAGCAGGAAAGCAGAGGGGGTAGTGTTGTTCTGTAGGTAAAAAATGAAATGAATTTATTAGAAAGAGGAGACCATAGGGTTGGAAGGTCTTGAATCATACTGGACAGAGTTAAGGAACTGCAAGGATAAAAATACCCTAATGGGAGTTATTTACGGACCCCCAAAAAGGAGTTACAATTTAGCCTATAAATTAGGATTTAGCCTACAGGTAGTCAGGAGAGGGAAGGGGAATAGATAGGAAGAGCAGAGCACCCCTGTGGCCGTTCCCATCAACAATAAGTATACCGTTTTGGATACCGTTGATGGGGTCAACCTAAAAGGGACAAGTTGCAGTGGTTGCATCTCTGGCACCGAGACTGGACCCTCAGCTCAGAAGGGAAGGAGGGAAAAGAGCAGAGCAATAGTGATAGGGGATTCGATAGTTGGGGGACAGACAGGAGGTTCTGTGGAAGAGATCCAGAATCCCGGATGGTCTGTTGCCTCCCTGGTGCCAGGGTCTGAGATATCTCAGATCGAGTTCTCAGTATTCTCAAGAGGGAGGGTGAGCAGCCAGATGTCGTGGTCCATGTAGGGACCAATGACATGGGTAGGAAGAGTGAGGAGGTCCTGAAAGGTGAGTTTAGGGAGCTAGGTGCCAAGTTAAAGGACAGGACCTCCAGGATAGTAATCTCAGGATTGCTACCAGAGACACATGCAGGTGGGTTTAGAAATAGTAAGATAGTGCAGATCAACACGTGGCTGAAGACATGGTGCAGGAGGGAGGGCTTCAGATTTATAGATAATTGGGCAGTTTTCCAGGGAAGGTGGGACCTGTTCCGGCGGGACGGTTTACATCTGAACTGGAGAGGGACAAATATTCTTGCAGGTAGGTTTGCTAGAGATGCTCCAGTGGATTTAAACTAGATACGAGGGGGTAGGGGAACCAGAGTGTAGGAACAGATAGACAATAGACAATAGGTGCAGAAGTAAACTGTTCGGCCCTTCGAGCCTGCACCGCCATTCTGAGATCATGGCTGATCATCTACTATCAATACCCGGTTCCTGCCTTGTCCCCATATCCCTTGATTCCCCTATCCATAAGATCCCTATCTAGCTCCTTCTTGAAAGCATCCAGAGAATTGGCCTCCACTGCCTTCTGAGGCAGTGCACTCCACACCCCCACAACTCTCTGGGAGAAGAAGTTTTTCCTTAACTCTGTCCTAAATGACCTACTCCTTATTCTCAAACCATGCCCTCTGGTACTGGACTCTCCCAGCATCTGGAACATATTTCTTGCCTCTATCTTGTCCAATCCCTTAATAATCTTATATGTTGCAATCAGATCCCCTCTGAATCTCCTTAATTCCAGCGTGTACAAGCCCAGTCTCTCTAACCTCTCTGCGTAAGACTGTCTGGACATCCCAGGAATTAACCTTGTGAATCTATGCTGCACTTCCTCTACAGCCAGGATGTCCTTCCTTAACCCTGGAGACCAAAACTGTACACAATACTCCAGGTGTGGTCTCACCAGGGTCCTGTACAAATGCAAAAGGATTTCCTTGCTCTTGTACTCAATTCCCTTAGTAATAAAGGCCAACATTCCATTAGCCTTCTTCACTGCCTGCTGCACTTGCTCATTCACCTTCAGTGACTGATGAACAAGGACTCCTAGATCTCTTTGTATTTCTCCCTTACCTAACTCTACACCGTTCAGATAATAATCTGCCTTCCTGTTCTTACTCCCAAAGTGGATAACCTCACACTTATTCACATTAAATGTCATCTGCCAAGTATCTGCCCACTCACCCAGCCTATCCAAGTCACCCTGAATTCTCCTAACATCCTCATCACATGTCTCACTGCCACCCAGCTTAGTATCATCAGCAAACTTGCTGATGTTATTCTCAATGCCTTCATCTAAATTGTTAATGTAAATCGTAGAACAGCTGTAGCCCCAATACCGAGCCCTGTGGCACCCCACTAGTCACCACCTGCCATTCCGAGAAACACCCATTCACCGCTACCCTTTGCTTTCTATCTGCCAACCAGTTTTCTATCCATGTCAATATCTTCCCCCCAATGCCATGAGCTCTGATGTTACCCACCAATCTCCTATGTGGGACCTTATCAAATGCCTTCTGAAAATTGAGGTACACTACATCCACTGGATCTCCCTTGTCTAACTTCCTGGTTACATCCTCGAAAAACTCCAATAGATTAGTCAAGCATGATTTGCCCTTGGTAAATCCATGCTGGCTCGGCCCAATCCTATCACTGCTATCTAGATATGCCACTATTTCATCTTTAATAATGGACTTTAGCATCTTCCCCACTACTGATGTTTGGCTGACAGGACGGTAGTTCTCTGTTTTCTCCCTCCCTCCTTTCTTAAAAAGTGGGATAACATTAGCCATTCTCCAATCCTCAGGAACTGATCCTGAATCTAAGGAACATTGGAAAATAATTACCAATGCATCCGCAATTTCCAGAGCCACCTCCTTTAGTACCCTAGGATGCAGACCATCTGGACCTGGGGATTTGTCAGCCTTCAGTCCCATCAGTCTACTCATCATCGTTTCCTTCCTAATGTCAATCTGTTTCATTTCCTCTGTTACCCTATGTCCTTGGCCCATCCATACATCTGGGAGATTGCTTGTGTCTTCCTTAGTGAAGACAGATCTAAAGTACTTATTAAATTCTTCTGCCATTTCTCTGTTTCCCATAACAATTTCACCCAATTCATTCTTCAAGGGCCCAACATTGTTCTTAACAATCTTCTTTCTCTTCACATACCTAAAAAAGCTTTTGCTATCCTCCTTTATATTCCTGGCTAGCTTGCGTTCGTACCTCATTTTTTCCCCCCGTATTGCCTTTTTAATTAAGTTCTGTTGTTCCTTAAAAATTTCCCAATCATCTGCCTTCCCACTCACCTTAGCTCTGTCATATTTCCTTTTTTTTAATGCTATGCAATCTCTGACTTCCTTTGTCAACCACTGTGGCCCCTTTCCCCCCTTTGAATCCTTCCTTCTCCGGGGGATGAACTGATTTTGCACCTTGTGCATTATTCCCAAGAATACCTGCCATTGCTGTTCCACTGTCTTTTCTGCTAGGATATCCGTCCATTTAACTTTGGCCAGCTCCTCCCTCATGGCTCCATAATCTCCTTTGTTCAACTGCAACAGTGACACCTCCGATCTGCCCTTATCCTTCTCAAATTGCAGATAAAAACATCATATTATGGTCACTACCTCCTAATGGCTCCTTTACTTCAAGATCGCTTATCAAATCCTGTTCATTACACAACACTAAATCCAGAATAGCCTTGTCCCTGGTCGGCTCTCGTACAAGCTGTTCCAAGAATGCATCCTGCAGGCACTCTACAAACTCCCTATCCTGGGGTCCAGCACCAACCTGTTTCTCCCAGTTCACCTGCATGTTGAAATCCCCCATAACTACTGCAACATTACCTTTGCCACATGCCAATGTTAACTCCCTATTCAACTTGCACCCAATATCCATGCTACTGTTTGGGGGCCTGAAGACAACACCCATTAGGGTCTTCTTGCCCTTACTGTTCCTCAGTTCTATCCACACAGACTCTACTTCTCATGATCCTATGTCCCCCCTTGCAAAGGACTGAATTTCATTCCTCACCAACAGGGCCACCCCACCCCCTCTGCCCACATTTCTGTCCCTACGATAGCACGCATACCCTTGTACATTCATTTCCCAGGTCTGATCTCCCTGCAGCCATGTCTCCGTTATCCCAACAACATCATAGTTACCCATTCGCACCTGAGCTTCAAGCTCATCTGCCTTATTTCTGACACTTTGTGCATTCAGATATAGAATTTTTAGCCCATTTCTCCTCTCTCTGTTTAAATCGCTGCCTATTGTGCTTAACCCAGCTCCCCGAACTCCCATCGGGCTATACGCCCCTTGAATTTTGTTGTCCTTCTTAAATTTATTTATTCTTTCTGCACATTTAACTCCATGTTCCATCAGACCATCCCTCTGTACATGTGTCCTCCTTATCACTTATTCCACCTCACCTTTCTCTACTACACACTTAGTATTCCAAAACCATGTAGTCCCCACCTGTCCTTTATTCTTCATCTCGCTATCCTCTCTCACATTCTGGATCCCTACCCCCTGCAAATTTAGTTTAAACCCCCCTGAGCAGCACTAGCAAACTTTCCTGCAAGAATGTTAGTATCGCTCCAGTTCAGGTGTAAACCGTCCCGTCGGAACAGATCCCACCTTCTCTGGAACAAAGCCCAATTATCTAAAAACCTGAAGCCCTCCCTCCTGCACCATCCTCTCAGCCACGTATTAATCTGTATAATCCTTCTGTTCCTTGCCTAACTCGCACGTGGCACAGGTAGCAATCCTGAGATTGTTACCTGAGATGTATGGGAGAAGGAAGAAAAAGAAGACAGTAAAGTTCTTTGTACTGTTAGAGATAAACAGAGAGGAAGAGGTGGAGGATTTCTTAAATGCATCTATTTTAATGCTAGGAGCATTGTAAGAAAGGTGGATGAGCTTAGAGCATGGATTGATACCTGGAAGTATGATGTAGCTATTAGTGAAACATGGTTGCAGGAGGGGTGTGATTAGCAACTAAATATTCCTGGATTTCATTGCTTCAGGTGTGATAGAATCGGAGGGACAAGAGGGGGAGGTGTTGCGTTGCTTGTCAGAGAAAATATTACAGTGGTGCTCTGGCAGGATAGATTAGAGGGCTCGTCTAGGGAGACTATTTGGGTGGAATTGAGGAATGGCAAAAGTGTAGTAACACTTATAGGGGTGTATTATAGACCACCTAATGGGGAGCGAGAATTGGAGGAGCAAATTTGTAAGAAGATAGCAGATATTTGTAGTAAGCACAGGGTTGTGATTGCGGGAGATATTAATTTTCCACACATAGACTGGGAAGCCCATTCTGTAAAAGGGATGGATGGTTTGGAGTTTGTAAAATGTGTGCAGGATAGTTTTTTGCAGCAATACATAGAGGTACCAACTAGAGAAGGGGCAGTGTTGGATCTTCTGTTAGGGAATGAAATAGGTCAGTTGACAGAGGTACATGTTGGGGAGCACTTTGGGTCCAGTGATCACAATGCCATTAGTTTCAATATAATTATGGAGAAGGATAGAACTGGACCCAGGGTTGAGCTTTTTGATTGGAGAAAGGCTAACTTTGAGGAGATGCAAAAGGATTTAGAAGGAGTGGATTGGGACAATTTGTTTTATGGGAAGGATGTAATAGAGAAATGGAGGTCATTTAAAGGTGAAATTTTGAGGGTACAGAATCTTTATGTTCCTGTTAGGTTGAAAGGAAAGGTTAAAAGTTTGAGAGAGCCATAGTTTTCAAGGGATATTGGAAACTTGGTTAGAAAAAAGAGAGATCTACAATAATTATGGGCAGCATGGAGTAGATGAGGTGCTCGAGGAATATAAAGAATGTAAGAAGAATCTTAAGAAAGAAATTATAAAAGCTAAAAGAAGATACGAGGTTGCTTTGGCAAGTAAGGTGAAAATAAATCCAAAGGGTTTCTACAGTTATATTAATAGCAAAAGGATAGTGAGGGATAAAATTGATCCCTTAGAAAATCAGGGTGGACAGCTATGTATGTGTGGAGCTGAAAGAGATGGGGGAGATTTTGAACAATTTCTTTTCTTCGGTATTCATTAAGGAGAACGATATTGAATTGTGTAAGGTAAGGGAAACAAGTAGGGAAGTTATTGGAACTATGACGATTAAAGAGGAGGAAGTACTGGCGCTTTTAAGGAATATAAAAGTGGATAAATCTCTGGGAATATTTTCAAGTCTTCGAGCTAAGATTTTTGATAAAATTTTTGCATCAACATTTAATAAAGAAATCGGTCTGTATGAAGAACATTCAGCTGGGTTTTTATTTTTTTTTTAAGAATAAGAGAAATAGAAGCTTCATAAAAAGATTGAGGGAGTTTACCTGATTTAAAGGACTCTGATAAAACAGAGGATAAATAAGGTGTAAGTAACATAGTGTAAGTTTTATGAAACTCCCCAGGAAAGCCATCAGGTCCTGGGGTCTTACCAGAATGTAAAGCACGTATAGCCTCAGCCACTTCTTCATTGGAAATAGGCTGATCTAACTGTATTAGGCTATCAGCAGACAATGTAGGAATGTTGATATTACTGAAAAAAGCATTCATATAGGTATCATCTGAAGAAGAGTCAGACTGATACAACTTGAGGTAAGAGTCTTTAAATATGTTGTTAATTTCAGAATGGTTAGATATCTTAGTACCATTATCTTTAAAAATTTCTGTGATTTGACGATTAACTGTAAAAGATTTTAAGCGATTAGCTAAAAAACTATCTGTTCTATCCCCGTGAATGTAAAATTGAGTCTTATCTCTCAACAGCTGTGGCTTGATGGGAGATGCCAGAGAGTAGTGGTGCATAACTGTTTGTCAGGTTGGAGGCCGGTGACTAGTGGTGTGCCTCAGGGATCTGTACTGGGTCCAATGTTGTTTGTCATATACATTAATGATCTGGATGATGGGGTGGTAAATTGGATTAGTAAATACGCAGAAGATACTAAGGTAGGTGGCATTGTGGATAATGAAGTAGGTTTTCAAAGCTTGCAGAGAGATTTAGGCCAGTTAGAAGAATGGGCTGAACGATGGCAGATGGAGTTTAATGCTGATAAGTGTGAGGTGCTACATTTTGGTAGGAATAATCCAAATAGGACATACATGGTAAATGGTAGGGCATTGTAGAATGCAGTAGAACAGAGTGATCAGAGTGAATAATGGTGCATAGTTCCCTGAAGGTGGAATCTCATGTGGATAGGGTGGTGAAGACAGCTTTTGGTATGCTGGCCTTTATAAATTAGAGCATTGAGTAGAGGAGTTGGGATGTAATGTTAAAATTGTACAAGGCATTGGTAAGGCCGAATTTGGAGTGTTGTGTACAGTTCTGGTCACCGAATTATAGGAAAGATGTCAACAAAATAGAGAGTACAATGAAGATTTACTAGAATGTTACCTGGGTTTCAGCACCTAAGTTACAAGGAAAGGTTGAACAAGTTAGGTCTTTATTCTTTGGAGCGTAGAAGGTTGAGGGGGGACTTGATAGAGGTATTTAAAATTATGAGGGGGATTGATAGAGTTGACATGGTTAGACATGGACAGGAGGAAGAGTATAGAAAACTGATACAGGACTTTGTGATATGGTGCAACTCAAACTACCTGCGTCTCAATATCACCAAGACCAAGGAGATGGTGGTGGACTTTAGGAGATCTAGGCCTCATATGGAGCCAGTGATCATTAATGGAGAATGTGTGGAGCAGGTTAAGACCTACAAGTATCTGGGAGTACAGTTAGACGAGAAGCTAGACTGGACTGCCAACACAGATGCCTTGTGCAGGAAGGCACAGAGTCGACTGTACTTCCTTAGAAGGTTGGCGTCATTCAATGTCTGTAGTGAGATGCTGAAGATGTTCTATAGGTCAGTTGTGGAGAGCGCCCTCTTCTTTGTGGTGGCATGTTGGGGAGGCAGCATTAAGAAGAGGGACGCCTCACGTCTTAATAAGCTGGTAAGGAAGGCGGGCTCTGTCGTGGGCAAAGTACTGGAGAGTATAACATCGGTAGCAGAGCGAAGGGCGCTGAGTAGGCTACGGTCAATTATGGAAAACCCTGAACATCCTCTACATAGCACCATCCAGAGACAGAGAAGCAGTTTCAGCGACAGGTTGCTATCGATGCAATGCTCCTCAGACAGGATGAAGAGATCAATACTCCCCAATGCCATTCGGCTTTACAATTCAACCGCCAGGAGTAAGATAGGTTAAAGTGCCGGGGTTAGGACTCAATGTATTTAAGTAAACTACTTAAGAACTTTTAAAAAGCTATTATTAATGCTTTTTGAGAGGGTGATTTTAGATGCATATCATATTTTTACTGAGTTAAGTATTGTATGTAATTAGTTTTGCTACAATAAGTGTATGGGACATTGGAAAAAATGTTGAATTTCCCCATGGGGATGAATAAAGTATCTATCTATCTATCTATCTTTTCCATTGAGAGTAGGGGAGATGCAAACAAGAGGACATGAGTTGAGAGTGGTAGCTGTGTCGAACGAGCTTCCAGTAGGAAGTGGTAGAGGCAGGTTTGGTATTGTCATTTAAAGTAAAATTGTATAGGTATATGGACAGGAAAGGAATGGAGGGTTATGGGCTGAGTGCAGGTCAGTGGGACTAGGTGAGAGTAAGCGTTCAGCACTGACTAGAAGGGCTGAGATGGCCTGTTTCTGTGCTGTAATTGTTATATGGTTATAAATTGCAACGAGAGATAGAAAACGTGAGCCAAAATGGCAATGTTACAATAGTCATGGGGGATTTCAATATGCAAGTACATTGGGAAAATCAAGTGGTGCTGGATTCCAAGAGGGGGTTATTCTAGACTGTCTCCGAGATGGCTTTTTAGAATAGCTCATGGCTGACCCCATCAGTTCATCAATTCCAGACTGGGTGTTGGGCAATGTACCAGAATAAATTAGAGAGCTTAAGGTAAAGGAACCCTAAGAGAAAAATGCTTAATATGATTGAATTCATCTTAAAATTTGACAAGAAGCTAAAGTCAGATGTATCAGTATTACAGTGGTGTAACATGAATTACAGAAGCATGCGAGAGGAATTGGCCAGAATTGATTGGGAAAGAACACTGCCAGGAATAATGGCAGAGCAGCAATGACTGGAACTTCTGAAAGCAATTTGTAAGGCACAGTATATACACATCCCAAAGAGGAAGAAACATTCTGAAAGCAAGATGACACAACCATGACTACCAAGACATCAAAACCAACATAAAAGCCAAAAAGAGGGCATATAATACAACAAAAATTAGTGGGAGAATTGGGAAGCTTTTAAAAACCAACAGAAGACAATTAGGAAAGTCATAAGGAGTCATAAGGCAAAGACGGAATACAAAAGTACACAAGCCAGTAATATTAAAGAGGATATCAAAACGTTCTTCAGATATATAAAGTATAAAAGAGACGGGAGAGTGGATATCCGACCACTGGAAAATGACGCTTCATGGGTAGTAATGGCAGACAAGAAAATGGTGGATGAATTGAATAAGTGTTTTGCATCTTCACTGTGGAAGACATGAACAGTATGGTGGAAGCTCCAGGTACCAGGAGTAATGAAGTGCGTGAAGTTACCATTACTATGGAGAAGGATCTTGGAAAGAATGGATTATGGAGTACTTGGTGACATAGGGCGGGTTAAGACAAAGTCAGCATGATTTCCTTAAGGGAAAATCTTGCCTGACAAACCTGTTAGAATTCTTTAAGGAGATTACAAGTAGGAGAGATAAAGGGGATGAAGTGGATGTTGTATATTTAGACCTTCAGAAGGCCTTTGACAAAGTGCCACACACGAGGCTGCTCACCATGGTAAGATCATTGGCAGATTGGTAGGAGGCAGCGAATGGGAATGGCCGAGCAGGCTCAACAGGCCAAATAGCCTATTTCTGCTCCCATGCCTTATGGTCTTAAAACTTCAAGGTCTGAAGGTTGATAAGTCACCAGGACCAGATGGTGTACACCCCAGGTTTCTGAAAGAAATAGCTGAAGAGATTGTGGAGGCATTAGTAATATCCTTTCAAGTATCACTAGATCCTGGAATGGTTGCAGAAGATGGGAAGACTGCAAATATCACTCCACTCTTCAAGAAGGAAGAGAGGCAGTCCTCACACTGTCAAGAGTCTTGCCATTAATGCTATATGCTGCCATCATATTTGACCTATCAAAATGAACCACCTCACACTTATCTGGGTTGAACTCCATCTGCCACTTCTCAGCCCAGTTTTGCATCCTATTGATGTCCTGCTGTAACCTCTGACAGCCCTCTACACTATCCACAACACCTCCAACCTTTGTGTCATCAGTAAATTTTGTCTTGCCTTCTTTATAACTGCATCGATATGTTGGGACCAGGTTAGATCCTCAGGGATCTTGACACCCAGGAACTTGAAGCTACTCACTCTCTCCACTTCTGATCTATGAGGATTGGTATGTGTTCCTTCTTCTTGCCCTTCCTGAAGTCCACAATCAGCTCTTTTGTCTTACTGACATTGCATGCCAGGTTGTTGCTGCAACACCATTCCACTTGTTGGCATATCTCGCTCCTGTACACCCTCTCATCACCACTTGAGATTCTACCAACAATGGTTGTGTCATCAGCAAATTTGTAGATGGTATTTGAGCCACACAGTCATTGGTATAGAGAGAGTAGAGCAGTGGGCTAAGCACACACCACTGAGGTGCACCAGTGTTGATTGTCAGCGAGGAGGATATGTTATCACCAACCCACACAGACTATGGTCAACCGGTTAGGAGGATCCAATTGCAGAGGGAGGTACAGAGGCCCAGGTTCTGCAGCTCCTAAATCAGAATTGCGGGAATGATGGCATTAAATGCTGAGCTATAGTTGATGAACAGCATCCTGACGCAGGTGTTTGTGTTGTCCAGGTGGTCTAAAGCTGTGTGAAGAGCCATTGAGATTGCATCTGCCATTGACCTATTGTGGCAAATTGCAATAGGTCCAGGTCCTTGCAGAGACAGGAGTTCAGTTTAGTCATAACCAATCTTTCACTGTCAATGTGAGTGCTACCGGGTGACAGTCATTAAGACAGCCCACATTCTTCTTTGGCACTGGTATAATTGTTACCTTTTTGAAGCAAGTGGTAACTTCTGCCCATAACAGTGAGAATTTGAAAATGTCTTTGAATACTCCCGCTTGTTGGTTGGCACAGGTTTTCAGAGCCTTACCAGGCATTCCATCGGGACTTTCTGCCTTGCAAGGGTTCACTCTCTTGAAAGACAGTCTAACATCGGCCTCTGAGACAGAGATCACAGGGCCATCAGTTGCATCCACTGCTTTTGGTTTGGGAATGTACAGTAAATGTTTGTAGGCACACACTCATCCACACAGGTTTTAATGAAGTCGCTAACAACTGCAGCACACTCATCCAGATTCAAAGATGAATCCCTGAATACATTTCAGTCCACTGATTCAAAGCAGTCCTGTAGGCTAGTTAGATTAACCTCAGTGGTTGGGAAGATGTTGGAATAGATGATTAAGGATGAGGTCTTAGGGTACGTGGGGGCACATGATAAAATAGGCCATAGTCAATATGGTTTCCTCAAGGGAAGATCTTGCCTGGCAAATCTGTTGGAATTCTTTGAAGAAGGAACAAGCAGGTTAGGCAAAGGAGAATTGATTGATGTTGTGTACTTGGATTTTCAGAAGGCCTTTGACAAGGTGCCACACACTAGGCTGCTTAACAAGTTATAAGCCCATGGTATTACAGGAAAGATTCTAGCATGGATAAAGCATGGATAGGCAGGATAGTAAGAATGGGAATAAAGGGAGCCTTTTCTGACAGCCAACGGCTTGAGGTGTTCCACAGGGTCTGTGTTGGGACCGATACTTTTTACGCTGTATGTCAATGATTTGGATGATGAAATTCATAGTTTTGTTGCAAAGTTTGCAGATGGTATGAAGAAAGGTGGAGAGGCATGTAGTTTTGAGGAAGTAGAGAGGCTACAGAAAGACTTGAATTGAATTGAATTTACTTCTTACATCCTACACATACATGGAGTAAAAATCTTTATGTTACGCTTTCATCTAAATGTGCAATCATAGTAATTTACAATCATTTATAATAAATAGAACAGTCAATGTAACATAGAATACACTTAAATCAGCGTGAGTTGATCAGTCTGATGGCCTGGTGGAAGACGTTGTCCCGGAGCCTGTTGGTCCTGGCTTTTATGCTGTGGTACCGTTTCCCAGATGGTAACAGCTGGAACAGTTTGTGGTTGGGGGTGACTCGGGCACCCAATGATCCTTCGGGCCCTCTTTACACACGTCTTGGTAAATGTCCTGAATAGTGGGAAGTTCACATCTACAGATGTGCTGGGCTGTCCTCACCACTCTCTGCAGAGTCCTGCGATTAAGGGAGGTACAGTTCCCATGCCAGGCAGTGATGCAGCCTGTCAGGATACTCTCAATTGTGCCCCTGTAGAAAGTCCTTAGGATTTGGGGGCCCATACCAAACTTCCTCATCGTCTGAGGTGAAAGAGGTGCTGTTGTGTCTTTTTCACCACACAGCTGGTGTGTACAGACCATGTGAGGTTTTCGGTGATGTGGATGTCAAGGAACTTAAAGGTGTTTACCCTCTCAACCTCAGATCCATTGATGTCAATAGGGATTAGCCCGTCTCCATTCCTCCTGTAATCAACAACCAGCTCTTTTGTTCTTGCGACATTGAGGGAGAGGTTGTTTTCTTGACATCACTGTGTCAGAGGGGTGACTTCTTCCCTGTAGACTACCTCGTTATTGTTTGAGGTAAGGCTAATCAAAGTAATGTTGTCAGCAAATTTAATTAGCAAATTAGAGCTGTGGGTGGCAACAGTTATGGGTATACAGGGAGTAAAGGAGGGAACTTAGTAGACAGCCCTGAGAGGCTCCTGTATTGAAAGTCAGAGGGGTGGAGGTGAGGGAGCCCACCCTTAACACCTGCCGGCGATCTGACAGGAAGTCCAGGATTCAGCTGCACAAGGCAGGGTCAAGGCCGAGGTCTCTGAGCTTCTTGTCATGCCTGGATGGAACTATGGTGTCGAATGTTGAACTGTAGTCCAAGAACAGCATTCTCACATAAGCATCCTTCTTCGCCAGATGTGTAATGATAATATCTAGAGCAGTGGCTATTGCGTCGTCTGTCGATCGGTTGTGTCGGTAAGTAAATTGTAGGGGGTCTAGTTTGGGTGGTAGCAGGCTGCAGATATAATCTTTGACCAGCCTCTCAAATCATTTGCATATTATTGAATTGAGTGCAACAGGATTCCAGTCATTCAGGCATGTTACCTTGGTCTTTTCTGGTATAGGGATATGGTGGATAATTTGAAGCAGGAGGGCACTCTACACTGGGAGAGGGAGAGATTAAAAATGTCAGTAAACACACCTGCCAGTTGTGCTGCGCACATCCTGAGTACCCACCCTGGGATGCCATCCAGTCCCACAGCCTTTTGACTGTCCACTCGTTGGAAACATCTGCATACCTCAGCCTCAGAGATGACCAGGTTGCAGGTTGTAGCGGTGGCTTTCCTCAGAGGCTCAAAGTTAGCAACATCGAACTGAGCATAAAAGCAAGTGAGCTCATCTGGGACAGAGGCTGCGATGCTGTCGGCACCACAACATTTGGCTTTGGTCTGCGATGGTATGCAACCCTTGGCACAAGTCACGCGTGCTATTCCTTTTGAATCATGACTCAGTCTTGTCCTTGTACAGTTGTTTCACAGTCTTGATAGCTTTGTGCAGATCACAGCTACTTTTCTTGAGCTCTAGCTGATCGCCGTCGATGTAAGCTCTATGTCACGCAGTAAGGGCTGCTCGCACAGAATTATTGCTCCGAGATTTCTGGTTTGGACCAACTTCTGGGGACAACATTGTCAATACACTTCCGGATGAAGCACGTGACTTCATCAGTGAACCTGGAGACATCCTCATCATGGAAGACATTCCAGCTGACATCATCGAAGCAGTCCTGCAGCATGGAGGCCGACTGGTCAGACCAACAGTGGACAGTTTTAACTATGGCTGTCTCTTAAATAGATTGAGAATGGGCAAAGAAGTAACAGATGGGGGTGATTGTAGGTGTAATGGAATGTGAGGAAGGCTCTCATAGTTGAAAGAGGGATCTGCATCAGTTGAAAAAATGGGCTGAAAAATGGCAAATGGAATTTAATGCAAACAAGTACAAGGTTTTGCACTTCAGTAGGTCTTACACAATGAACAGTAGGACACTGCAGAATGCGGTATAACAAAGAAATCTCGGAATACAAGTTCATAATTCGTTGAAAGTGGCGTCTCAGGTAGATAGGTTTGCAAAGAAAGCTTTTGGCACATTGGCATTCATAAGTCAATGTACTGAATAAGAAGATGGGATGTTATGTTGAAGTTGTATAAGATGTTGATGACACCTAATCTGGAGTACTGTGTATAGTTTTGGTTACCTACCTATAGGAAGGATGTAAACAAGTTTGAAAGAGTGCAGAAAAAATCTACAAGAATGTTGCCAGGTCTGGAGGATCTGAGTTATATGGAAAAATTTAATAGATTTGGACTGTATTCTTTAGAACGTAGAAGATTGAGAGGAGATTTGATCGAGGTATACAAAATTATGAGGGGTATAGATAGGATAAATCGAAGCAAGAGGCGACGAGAGAAGAAGTAAAGGCATCTCACAGAGAAGCTGTTTCTTTTAACTGATCAGGGAAAAGAGGCTAGACTGCGCAGGCGTGTGAAGTAGCGCGCCAGAGGTTTTAAAAAAAAGACTGCCACATACAGCAGCCATCATCGGAGTGGACTGAGGCAGAGTGGGACGGCTTTGGCTCAAACAGGCTTCGGCGAGAACAGGCAGAGACGAGGTTTGAACGGGGCATGACTGCGCAAGCATGTGCAAGTCAGCCTCTGAGATCAGCGAGGGAATTTAAATAGCAAGCAGAAGCCGAGTACGAGCTTCACTCCAGGTGAGGTAAGGCCGGGTAAGCTCCTTTAATTAATCTAATTATCTTAGGAGTAGGTAATGGAGGAAGCAGTTAGAGCAGTTGAGTGCTCCGTTTGCAGTATGTGGGAAGTCAGGGCGAGCACAATTATCCCTGATGACTACACCTGCAAAAGGTGCATCCACCTGCAGCTCCTGACAAACTGTGTTAGGGAACTGGAGCTGGAGCTGGATGAACTTCGGATCATTCGGGATGCAGAGCAGAAATAAACAGGAGTTACAGGGAGATAGTCAACCCTAAGAGTCAGGAGACAGGTAGTTGGGTGACTGTCAGGAGAGGGAAGGGGATTAGACAGAATGAGCAGAGTACCCCTGTGGCCATTTCCATCAATAACCTAAACCAGAAGAAGAGGGCCTTTAAAGATGGTGATCAGTTGGAGCTTAAAAGAGTTCAGAAGGAACTCAGAGTACAGATAAGGGGGGCAAAGGAGCAGTATAGGAGGAAGCTAGAACAAAAGCTGCAGAAAAAAAGCATGAAGGAGGTGTGGGATGGGATGAAGATCATCACTGGATGCGGTGCAAAGCGGGGGGCAAACATAAGTGGAGATGTGGAGAAAGCGAACCAGCTGAACAACTTCTTCAATAGGTTCGACAGCACAATCTCATCCTCACCGCAGAACTCCACACCAGGCTTACTTCCCTCACAGGAAAATAGCCACTCACAGGAGACCTTGCCCACGCCCAGGATTACGGCTGCACAGGTGGAAGGTCAACTGAGGAAGATCTGTACCAGCAAGGCGGCGGGACCGGATGGAGTTTCCCCACGATTACTGAGGGCCTGTGCGACTGAGCTGGGAGAACCACTACAGCGCATCTTCAACATGAGCCTGGAGCAGAGAAGAGTACCCAGACAATGGAAGACATCCTGTATTGTCCCGGTACCGAAGAAACCACAACCAAAGGAGTTGAATGACTTCAGACCTGTTGCCTTGACGTCGCACGTGATGAAGACCATGGAGCAGCTGATAATACAGAATCTGAGGCCACAAACCGGGCACGCCCGGAATCCTCTTCAGTTTGCGTATAAGGAGAAGGTGGGAGTGGAGGATGCTATCACGTATTTGCTGCACAAATCCCTCTCTCACCTAGATGGGGTCAGTGGTGCTGTGAGGATTACATTCCTGGACTTCTCTAGTGCCTTTAACACCATCCAGCCCAAGATCTTAAGGCACAAACTAACGGAGATGGGAGTAGACTCTCACATGGTGGATTGGATAGTGGACTACTTGACAGATAGACCTCAGTATGTGCGGTTGGGAGACTGTAGGTCTGACACGGTGGTCAGCAGCACAGGAGCGCCGCAGGGGACCGTGCTCTCTCCGGTCCTGTTCACCCTGTACACATCAGACTTCCAATATAACTCAGAGTCCTGCCATGTGCAGAAGTTCGCTGACGACACGGCCATAGTGGGGTGTGTCAGGAATGGACAGGAGGAGGAGTATAGGAAACTGATACAGGACTTTGTGTTATGGTGCAACTCAAACTACCTGCGTCTCAATATCACCAAGACCAAGGAGATGGTGGTGGACTTTAGGAGATCTAGGCCTCATATGGAGCCAGTGATCATTAATGGAGAATGTGTGGAGCAGGTTAAGACCTACAAGTATCTGGGAGTACAGTTAGACGAGAAGCTAGACTGGACTGCCAACACAGATGCCTTGTGCAGGAAGGCACAGAGTCGACTGTACTTTCTTAGAAAGTTGGCGTCATTCAATGTCTGTAGTGAGATGCTGAAGATGTTCTATAGGTCAGTTGTGGAGAGCGCCCTCTTCTTTGTGGTGGCGTGTTGGGGAGGCAGCATTAAGAAGAGGGATGCCTCACGTCTTAATAAGCTGGTAAGGAAGGCGGGCTCTGTCGTGGGCAAAGTACTGGAGAGTATAACATCGGTAGCTGAGCGAAGGGCGCTGAGTAGGCTACGGTCAATTATGGAAAACCCTGAACATCCTCTACATAGCACCATCCAGAGACAGAGAAGCAGTTTCAGCGACAGGTTACTATCGATGCAATGCTCCTCAGACAGGATGAAGAGGTCAATACTCCCCAATGCCATTAGGCTTTACAATTCAACCGCCAGGAGTAAGATATGTTAAAGTGCCGGGGTTGATTGTATTTAATGTATTTAAGTAAACTACTTAAGAACTTTTTAAAAGCTATTATTAATGCTTTTTGAGAGAGTGATTTTGATGCATATCATATTTTTACTGAGTTAAGTATTGTATGTAATTAGTTTTGCTACAACAAGAGTATGGGACATTGGAAAAAAATGTTGAATTTCCCCATGGGGATGAATAAAGTATCTATCTATCTATCTATCTATACTGTTTTGGATAGTGTTGGTGGGGACGACCTAACAGGGACAAGTTGCAGTGGTTGTGTCTCTGGCACCGAGACTGGACCCTCAGCTCAGAAGGGAAGGAGAGCAGTAGTGACAGGGGATTTGATAGTTAGGGGGACAGATAGGAGGTTCTGTGGAAGAGATCGAGAATCCCGGATGGTCTGTTGCCTCCCTGGTGCCAGGGTCCACGATATCTCAGATCGAGTTTTCAGTATTCTCAAGAGGGAGGCTGAGCAGCCGGATGTCGTGGTCCATGTAGGGACCAATGACATGGGTAGGAAGAGTGAGGAGGTCCTGAAAGGTGAGTTCAGGGAGTTAGGTGCCAAGTTAAAGGACAGGAACTCCAGGATTGCTACCAGTGCCACGTGCAGGCGGGTTTAGAAATAGTAAGATAGTGCAGATCAACACGTGGCTGAAGACAGGGTGCAGGAGGGAGGGCTTCAGATTTACAGATAATTGGGCAGTTCTCCAGGGACCTGTTCCGGCAGGATGGTGTACATCTGAACTGGAGGAGGACAAATATTCTTGCAGGTAGGTTTGCTAGAGTGGTTCCAGTGGATTTAAACTAGATACAAGGGGGGCGGGGAACCAGAGTGTAGGAACAGATGTGTGGGAGAAGGAAGAAAAAGAAGACAGTAAAGTTGTTAGCACTGTTAGAGATAAACAGAGAGGAAGAGGTGGAGAATTTCTTAAATAAATTTATTTTAATGCTAGGAGCATTGTAAGAAAGGTGGATGAGCTTAAAGCATGAATTGATAACTGGAAATATGATGTTGTAGCTATTAGTGAAACATGGTTGCAGGAGGGGTGTGATTGGCAACTAAATATTCCTGGATTTCGTTGCTTCAGGTGTGATAGAATCGGAGGGACAAGAGGGGGAGGTGTTGCGTTGCTTGTCAGAGAAAATATTACAGTGGTGCTCTGGCAGGATAGATTAGAGGGCTCGTCTAGGGAGACTATTTGGGTGGAATTGAAGAACGGCAAAGGTGTAGTAACACTTATAGGGGTGTATTATAGACCACCTAATGGGGAGTGAGAATTGGAGGAGCAAATTTGTAAGGAGATAGAAGATATTTGTAGTAAGCACAGGGTTGTGATTGTTGGAGATTTTAATTTTCCACACATAGACTGGGAAGCCCATACTGTAAAAGGGCTGGACGGTTTGGAGTTTGTAAATTGTGTGCAGGATAGTTTTTTGCAGCAATACATAGAGATACCAACTAGAGAAGGGGCAGTGTTGGATATCCTGTTAGGGAATGAGATAGATCAGGTGACGGAGGTATGTTTTGGGGAGCACTTTGGGTCCAGTGATCACAATGCCATTAGTTTCAATATAATTATGGAGAAGAATAGAACTGGACCCAGGATTGAGATTTTTGATTGGAGAAAGGCTAACTTTGAGGAGTTGCAAAAGGATTTAGGAGTGGATTGGAACAATCTGTTTTATGGGAAGGATGTAATAGAGAAATGGAGGTCATTTAAAGGTGAAATTTTGAGGGTACAGAATCTTTATGTTCCTGTTATGTTGAAAGGAAAGGTTAAAAGTTTGAGAGAGCCATGGTTTTCAAGAGATATTGGAAACTTGGTTCGGAAAAAGAGAGAGCTCTACAATAAATATAGGCAGCATGGAGTAAATGAGGTGCTTGAAGAATATAAAGAATGTAAAAAGAATCATAAGAAAGAAATTAGACAGACAGACAGACAGATATACTTTATTAATCCCGAGGGGAAATTGGGTTTCGTTACAGCTGCACCAACCAAGAATAGTGAAGAAATATAGCAATATAAAACCATAATTAATTAAATAATAATAAGTTAATCGTGCCAAGTGGAAATAAGTCCAGGACCAGCCTATTGGCTCAGGGAATCTGACACTCCGAGGGAGGAGTTGTAAAGTTTGACAGCCCAACTACTCCCTCAGAGTGTCCACTTGGCATGATTAAATTATTATTATTTAATTATTTATGGTTTTATATTGCTAAAAGAAAAGCTAAAACAAGATACGAGGTTGCTTTGGCAAGTAAGGTGAAAATAAATCCAAAGGGTTTCTACAGTTATATTAATAGCAAAAGGATAGTGAGAGATAAAATTGGTCCCTTAGAGAATCAGAGTGGACAGCTATGTGTGGACCCAAGAGAGATGGGGTGATTTTGAACAATTTCTTTTCTTTGGTATTCACTAAGGAGAAGGATATTGAATTGTGTAAGGTAAGGGAAACAAGTAGGGAAGTTATCAAAAGTAGGGAAGACGATTAAAGAGAAGGAAGTGCTGGCGCTTTTAAGGAATATAAAATTGGATAAATCTCCAGGTCCTGGCAGGATATTCCCTAGGACCTTGAGGGAGGTTAGTGTAGAAATAGCAGGGGCTCTGACAGAAATATTTTAAATGTCCTTAGAAACCGGAGTGGTGCCGGAGGATTGGCGTATTGCTCATGTTGTTCCATTGTTTAAAAAGGGTTCTACGAGTAAACCTAGCAATTATAGGCCTATAAGTTTGATGTCAGTGGTGGGTAAATTAATGGAAAGTATTCTTATAGATGGAATATACAATTATCTGGATAGACAGGGTCTGATTAGGAACAGTCAACATGGATTTGTGCGTGGAAGGTCATGTTTGACAAATCTTATTGAATTTTTTGAAGAGGTTACGAGGAAAGTTGATGAGGGTAAAGCAGTGGATGTTGTCTATATGGACTTCAGTAAGGCCTTTGACAAGGTTCCACACGCAAGGTTAGTTAGGAAGGTTCAGTCTTTAGGTGTTAATATTGAAGTAGTAAAATGGATTCAACAGTGGCTGGATGGGAGATGCCAGAGAGTAGTGGTGCATAACTGTTCATCAGGTTGGAGGCCGGTGACTAGAGGTGTGCCTCAGGGATCTGTACTGGGTCCAATGTTGATTGCCATATACATTAATGATCTGGATGATGGAGTGGTAAATTAGATTAGTAAGTATGCAGATGATACGAAGATAGGTGGCATTGTGGATAATGAAGTAGGTTTTCAAAGCTTGCAGGGAAATTTAGGCCAGTTAGAAGAGTGGGCTGAAAGATGGCAAATGGAATTTAATGCTGTTAAGTGTGAGGTGCTACATTTTGGTAAGAATAATCAAAATAGGACATAGATGGTAAATGGTAGGGCATTGAAGAATGCGGTAGAACAGAGTGATCTAGGAATAATGGTGCATAGTTCCCTGAAGGTGGAATCTCATGTGGATAGGGTGGTGAAGAAAGCTTTTGGTATGCTGGCATTTGTAAATCAGAGCATTGAATATAGGAGTTGGGATGTAATGTTAAAATTGTACAAGGCATTGCTGAGGCCAAATTTGGAGTATTGTGTACAGTTCTCGTCACTGAACTATAGGAAAGATGTCAACAAAATAGAGAGATTACAGAGGAGATTTACTGGAACAATACCTGGGTTTCAGCACCTAAGTTACAGAGAAAGGCTGAACTAGTTAGGTTCTTTGGAGCGTAGAAGGTTGAGGGGGGTCTTGATAGAGGTATTTAAAATTATGAGGAGATAGGTAGAGTTGACGTGGATAGGCTTTTTCCATTGAGAGTAGGGGAGATTCAAACAAGAGGACATAAGTTGAGAGTTAGGGGGCAAAAGTTTAGGGGTAACACGAGGGGGAATTTCTTTACTCAGATAGTAGTAGCTGTGTGGAACGAGCTTCCAGTAGAAGTGGTAGAGGCAGGTTCGATATTGTCATTAAAAGTAAAATTGGATAGGTATATGGACAGGAAAGGAATGGAGGGTTATGGGCTGAGTGCAGATCGGTGAGACTAGGTGAGAGTAAGCATTCAGCATGGACTAGAAGGGCCGAGATGGCCTGTTTTTGTGCTGTAATTTTGATATGGTTATATGATAAATGCAAGCAGGCTTTTTCCAGTGAAAGTTGGGTGGGATTACAACCATAGATCGTGGCTTACAGATGAAAGGGGAATGAAGGGAAACTTCTTCACTCAGAGGGTTGTGAAAGTGTGGAATAAGCTGCCACAATAAGTGGTACATGTAGGCTCAATTTAATTATTTAAGAGAAATTTAGATTGATATATGGATAGTAGGGATATGGAGGGCAATAGTCCTAGTGCAGGTCATTTGGAGTAGGCTGCTTAACTGGTTTATTGTTTTGTCAAAGTGTCTGTCTCTGTAGTACTTCTTTATGACTCTATGAATAAATACAGATGTAAAATATTCATTTAAAACTTGGCTAACCTCCTGTAGCTCTGCACATATATGACCACACTGTTCTTTAAAGGGGCCTAGTGTCCTCGTCACCTTTTTAATGTAATTAGGAACATAGAAACATAGAAAACCTACAGCACAATGCTGGCCCTTTGGCCCACAAAGCTGTGCCGAACATATACCTACCTTAAAACTACCTAGGCTTTACCTTTAGCCATTATTCTTCTAAGCTCCATGTAGCCATCCAGGAGCCTCTTAAAAGACGCTATCATTTCCGCCTCCACCATCACCGCTGGCAGACCATTCCACATCCTTCCTGTAGTGAGGTGACCAGAACTGAGCACAGTACTCCAAGTGGGGTCTGACCAAGGTCTTATATAGCTGCAACATTGCCTCTCGGCTCCTAAATTCAATTCCACAATTGATGAAAGCCAATACACCATATGCCCTCTTAACTAGAGAGTCAATGTGCACAGCTGCTTTGAGT
Source organism: Hemitrygon akajei (assembly GCF_048418815.1). NCBI lineage: Eukaryota > Metazoa > Chordata > Chondrichthyes > Myliobatiformes > Dasyatidae > Hemitrygon > Hemitrygon akajei. The sequence goes on along the minus strand of NC_133127.1, from coordinate 206,606 downwards.
GTCCTATGGATTTGGACCCCAAGATCCCTCTGATCCTCCACACTGCCAAGAGTCTTACCATTATATTCTGCCATTATATTTGACCTACCAAAATGAACCACCTCACACTTACCTGGGTTGAACTACATCTGCCACTTCTCAGCCTAGTTTTGCATCCTATCAATGTCCCGCTGTAACCTCTGAGAGCCCTCCATACTAACCACAGTGCACCAAACCTTTGTGTTATCAGCAAATTTACTAACCCATCCCTCCACTTCCTCATCCAGGTCATTTATAAAAATCACTAAGAGTAAGGATCCTAAACGGATCTCTGAGGCACACCACTGGTCACCGACCTCCATGCAGAATATGACCCATCCACAACCACTCATTGCCTTCTGTGGGTAGGCCAGTTCTGGATCCACGAAGTAATGCCCCCTTGGATCCCATGCCTTCTTACTTTTTCAATAAGCCTTGCATGGGGTACCTTATCAAATGCCTTGCAAAATCTCTGCTGCAAGTCATCACTACAATCACCAAGATCCTTTTCCATAGTGAATACTGAAGCAAAGTATTCATTAAGTACCTCCGCTATTTCCTATGGTTCCATACACGCTTTTTCATTGTCACACTTGATTGGTCCTATTCTCTCATGGGTTTTCCTTAATCCTGTCGCCAAGGTCTTCTCATGGCCCCTTCTGGCTCTCCTAATTTCATTCTTAAGCTCCTTCCTGTTAGCCTTATAATCTTCTAGATTCCTATCATTACCTTGATTTTTGAACCTTTCGTAAGCTCATCTTTTCTTCTTGACTAGATTTACAACAGCCTTTGTGCACCACAAATCTTGTACCCTACCATCCTTTCCATGTCTCATTGGAACGTACCTACTCAGAACCCCACACAAATATCCCCTGAACATTTGCCACTTTTCTTCGGTATGTTTCCCTGAGAACATGTTTTTCCAATTTATGCTTCCAAGTTCCTGCCTGATAGCCTCATAGTTCCCCTTACTCCAAACAAACCTTCCTGAACACCCCTAACAAACTCCACCCCACCTAAACCCCTCATTCTAGGGAGATACCAATCAGTATTTGGGAAATTAAAATCTCCTTCCACAACAACCCTGTTATTATTACTCCTTTCCAGAAACCGTCTCTTTATCTGCTCTTCGATGGCTCTGTTACTATTCGGTGGTTTATAAAAAACACCCAGTAGAGTTACTGACCCTTTCCTATTCCTAACGTCCACCCACAGAGACTCCATAGACAACCCGTCGTGACTTCCTTCCTTTCTGCAGCCGTGACACTATCCTTGATCAATAGTGCCACACCCCCACCTCAATTTTTTAGTTTTCTTTATCAGCCAAGGATATTTCATGTCCTCTTTTGCCCTCCAGATTTCCTCCTCGTCTTACATTCCTTACAGTCTCCAAGAGAGTCACTTGATCCTAGCTGCCAATACCTGACATATGCCTCCTTTATTTTCCTGAGAAAGTCTCAATATCTTTTGTTAACCATGGTTCCCTAATCATACCAGCCTTTCCTTTCAATCTGATAAGAATATGTTGCCTTGAACACTCTCTATCTCAATTTTAAAAGCCTTCCACTAGCTAGATATCACTTACCTCCAATCTGTCTCTTCCAATGAACCTTTGCAATGTACTGTCCAATGCCATCAAAATAAGCCTTGCTCAAATTTAGGATTTTAATTTCCATAATTATTTTGAAACTAATAGAATTATGGTTGTCGGTCTCAAAGCGATCCTTGTGGAAATACATTCGGAAGTTTGAGATTTTGATGTATTTAATCTTTTAATGTGACAAAATGGAACCTGTATAATCCCAGAGTGTTTTGCTATATGTTAAATGTATACGTAACTGAAGGTATGTAATGTTCTGATTATTGTGTAACCAAGGAGTGATCGGTTTATTGTGTGGCCTTGATTAGAAGATGCACAGGACTGCAGCTGCAGAATGTTGAGACTGAGCCAGCTGGAACAGATAACAGCCAAAGAACCATGCAAAAACAAAATTTGTAAGCTGTAAAATGGGAGCCGCTTGCCATCCATGCTGAGGAGTGGAAGTCGACTTCCCCTTGTAAGTTATAAACATGTTTTTAATACATCCACTCTGAGCTTATTCTGCTTTGTTGTAAGACCTGGCGAAAGGTACACAACTTTCCCGATTGACATCAGCTCAACCTCATTTCCTAACTGGTGACTGAGTTTAGCTCCTTCTTTGCATTGCTTGAGAAAAGTTTCCTGGTCACCCATCTAATCCCTTAGCCCCAGAAACATGCTAAATAACATTTGGTTGAAGCACTTTGCAATATTTAATGTCTTCAAAAGATGCCAGCTATATTAGCAGACTTAAAGGAAAGGAGGTGCCCTTACCAAGGATGTAATGGTGCAACTTGCAAGGAAATTATGTCTCTACAGCCAGCTCCCAAAGCCCAAATCACTTCATGGCCAACTGGATCTGTTGAACTTCTGAAAAGTATAATACATGTATAGTTAAAGCTGTGAAGTAATACAACTCAACCTGCAACTTAAACAATAACACTCACCAAATGTACCAATGCAGTGTCATTATTTCCCTGGGCAATTTGATCAACAGTGTATGAAGAACAGTAAACATAAAATGTTTATTCTGCTCTGCCAGCATCAAAATGAAATATGGATAATTTCACTTGACGACCAGAGAACATGATAATTGCCACGTACATATTTGGGATGGTGGAAGAGTTGATAAAATATGTTAAAAAGGAACAAATGTTCAAAGTTCAAAATAAATTTACTATCTAAGTACATATATGCCACCAAATAATGACTCTGAGATTCATTTACTTGGAGGTATTCACAGTAGAACTAAAAATACAATAGAATCAATAAAAATCAACAACCAATGTGCAAATGAAGACAAACTGTGTAAATACAAAAATAGATAGATAGATAATTCATATAGTAAACTTAGAATAAATGATGTTGAAATTGATAAGGAATCTGAAACAAAATTTTTAGGAGTGGTAATAGGTAGTAAATTAAACTAGAAACCACAAATAAATTATGTCAAAGCAAAAATGTCAAAATCTATTGGAATACTGTACAAAGCGCAATATTTCTTAAATCAGGAATCTTTGTATACATTATACTGCTCACTTACAGTCCCATACATGACTTATTGTGTAGAGGTATTGGGAAATACATACAAAACAAATACAAATTCAATTTTTCTACTCCAAAAGAAAGTTGTATGAATTGTAAATAAGACAAGTTATTATGAGCCAACCAATCCACTATTTATTCAACAAAACACTTTAAAATTCAGAGATTTTGCAGATTTAAAAATAATACAAATTATGTATAAAGTAAAAAATGGACAGCTACCACAAAGTATGCAAAGGTTGTTTAAAATGAGAGAAAGTCAGCATGATTTGAGAGGAACATATATATTTCAAAAACAAAGAATAAGAGCAAATGTAAAAAATCATTGTATTTCAGTCAGAGGGGCGAATCTATGTAACAGTTGTAGTAAGAATTTAAAAACAATTTAAAAAGGTGGGGAGGGGATTGATTGTGGGAGGAATTCAGTTGGAAACACGAGTCTTGTGCATCCTCCTAACCCGTTTTTAATTATTCATTGCCAAGTAGTTCTGGCAATTTTAATTTTAGTAATTTAATCTAATTGCTGCCTTTATCTTCCAAAGATAGAGCCTTGAAATAATTTTAACACGTACTTCTTTTAAAAAAAAAGACCAAGTAGTTATCAAAAAATTAAAGACTAGGAGTTCAGTCTTGGCATCCGTAATACAGCTTTAAGTGCATGTTTTGCATTTGGACACACGTTTGAAAATCTTGACCCTATGCCAACAATTATGACTACTGACCACCCCGCCCGTCAGCTTCTGGATTTTAACCAGAAGCTCAACATCAATCTGTTGGATAATGTGGTAAATTGTCTATATCATAGGGGAGGCCCTCAGCCACGAATGGCACAGGAAATACTAACTCATTTGAAGGAGCATCCAGACGCTTGGACCAGGGTGGATACCATTCTAGAGTTTTCCCAGAATATGAACACAAAGTACTATACCTTGCAAATACTGAAAAATGTGATTAAAACACGTTGGAAAATACTTCCTAGAAATCAATGTGAAGGAATAAAAAAAATGTTGTGAGCTTAAATATTAAAACATCGTCTGAGACTTTGGAGAAGGATAAAGTTTATCTTGGAAAACTGAATATGATCCTTGTGCAGACCCTCAAACATGAATGGCCCAAAAATTGGCCAATGTTTATAAGTGATACAGTGGAGCCAACGTTTATAAGTGATATAGTAGGAGTCAGCAGAACCAGAGAGTCTCTGTGTCAGAATAACATGGTCATCCTGAAGCTGCTTAGTGAGGAGGTGTTAGATTTCTCCAGTAGGCAGATGATGCGGGTGAAGGCCAAGCATTTAAAAGACTGTACGTGTAATGAATTCTCTCAGATATGTCAGCTCTGTCAGTTTGTAATGGAGAACTCTCAGAGTGCCCCTTTAGTCCACGCAACACTGGAGACTTTGCTGCGATTTCTGAACTGGATTCCTTTAGGTTACATCTTTGAAACCAAACTCATCAGCAGCTTAGTGTACAAGTTTCTGAATGTGCCCATGTTTTGGAACGTAACGTTGAAGTTACTGATTGCTGGCGTCAATGTCAGTCAACATGATGAACTGTTCGTTTCTTTGTTAACATTAACACTCATTCAGCTCAAACAGATGCTACCTGCCAATACCAATGTATGGTTGGCTTATACAAATGGGAAGGACGATGAGCAGAACTTCATCCAGAATCTGAGTCTCTTCTTGTGCACTTTCTAGAAGGAGCATGACACCTTGGTAGAAAGGACACTGGAACTCAGGGAAGCACTTTTGGATGGTCTACACTACATGATCCTGATATCAGAGGTGGAGGAGATTGAGATTTTTAAGATTTGTTTGGAGTACTGGTATCTCCTGGCAAGAGAGCTTTATCTGGAGAGTCCCTTTTCCATTAGTGCCTCCCCTGCCCTGGGGAGTCCTCACAGTGATGTCCCTCCTCACAGGCAGATCTATCTCCCAGTACTATCAAAGGTGAGGCTTATAATGATCAGCTGGATGGCAAAGCTGGAAGAGGTGCTTGTGGTGGAGAATGAACAGGGAGAGGTAGTTTGGGAATTCATGAAAGACACAGACTCCATTAACTTGTATAAGACCATGAGGGAGACGCTGGTGTACCTCACACATTTAGACTATGCGGACACTGAACACATTATGACGGAAAAGCTGCACAACCAAGTGAACGGTACGGAGTGGTTGTGGAAGAACCTCAACACGCTGTGCTGGGCCATTGGGTCCATTAGTGGCGCAATGCACGAAGAGGATGAGAAACGTTTCTTCATTACCGTCATCAAGGATTTGCTGAGTCTCTGTGAACAAATATGTGGGAAAGATAATAAGGCCATCATTGCCTCTAATATAATGTACGTGGTGGGGCAGTATCCCTGGTTCCTCACGCTCACTGGAAGTTCCTGAAGACCACGGTAAACAAGCTCTTCGAGTTTATGCATGAGACACACGATGGAGTGCAAAATATGGCTTGCGACAGGTTTATCGAGATTGCGTGGAAATGTCGATGTCATTTTGTACAGGTGCAGGTGGGAGAGGTGATGCCTTTCATTGATGAGATCTTGACCAACATCAACACCATCATATGTGATCTACAGCCCCATCAGGTTCACACATTCTACGAAGCTGTTGGTTATATGATTGGAACTCAAAATGACTAGACGGTCCAGGAACATTTGATTGAAAAGTACATGCTTTTGCCTAACCAAATGTGAGACAACATCATTCAGCAGGCAACCAAGGATGTGGATATTTTGAAGGATGCAGAGATGGTGAAGCATCTGGCGAACATTCTGAAGACCAATGTGAGAGCCTGTAAAGCCATTGGGCACCCATTTGTCATCCAGCTAGGACGGATCTACCTGGATATGCTCAATGTGTACAAGTGTTTGCGTGAGGATATCTCAGCCACTATCCAGGCAAACAGTGAAGTTGTTACCAAGCAGCCGTTAATCAAAAGCATGAGGACAGTGAAAAGGGAGACACTGAAACTGATTTCAGGGTGGGTGAGTCGGTCTTCAGACCTGCAGCTGGTTGCAGAAAACTTTGTGCCCCCACTGCTTGATGTTGTGTTGATCAACTACCAGAGGAACGTCCCTGCAGCCTGAGAGCCTGAAGTGCTGAGTACCATGGCCACCATAGTGAACAAGCTGGAGAACCACATCACGGCAGAGATCCCGCAGATATTTGATGCCTTGTTTAAGTGCACGCTGGAAATGATCAACAAGGATTTTGAGGAGTATCCTGAGCACAGGACTAACTTCTTTCTGCTTCTTCATGCAGTCAATAGACACCGTTTCCCTGCCTTCCTGAACATACCTCCAGCCCAGTTCAAATTGATTCTTGACTTCATGATCTGGGCTTTCAAACACACCATGAGGAAGGTGGCTGACACAGGTCTGTCCATGCTCTATACCTTGCTGCAGAATGTCGCACAAGAAGCAGCTGCTCAGAGCTCTTACCAAACCTACTTCTGTGATATTCTCCAACATATATTCTCCGTAGTGACAGACACATCTCACACTACAGGGTTGACGATGCATGCTACCACTTTGGCTTACATGTTCAGCTTGGTGGAGGATGGCCAAATCACTTTGTCTCTGAGCCCATCAACTCCCAATGTGAATAAGCGGAGTTCATGGCCAACCTGCTGAAAACTGTCTTCCCTCACCTTCAGGATGCACAGATCAAAACTTTTGTGGCAGCCTTGTTCAGCTTAACCAAGACATTCCTTCCTTCAAAGGGCATTTGAGAGATTTCCTTGTATAGATAAAGGAACTTGGTGGAGAAGATACTTCAGACTTGTACCTGGAAGAAATGGAATCTGCCTTGTGCCAGGCTCAGGAGGATAGATAGATAGATACTTTATTCATCCCCATGGGGAAATTCAACCTTTTTTCCAATGTCCCATACACTTGTAGCAAAACTAATTACATACAATACTTAACTCAGTAAAAATATGATATGCATCTAAATCACTATCTCAAAAAGCAATAATAATAGCTTTTAAAAAGTTCTTAAGTCCTGGCGGTTGAATTGTAAAGCCTAATGGCATTGGGGAGTATTGACCTCTTCATCCTGTCTGAGGAGCATTGCATCGATAGCAACCTGTCGCTGAAACTGCTTCTCTGTCTCTGGATGGTGCTATGTAGAGGATGTTCAGGGTTTTCCATAATTGACCGTAGCCTACTCAGCGCGCTTCGTAGTTATAACCGATGTTATACTCTCCAGTACTTTGCCCACGACAAAGCCCGCCTTCCTTACCAGCTTATTAAGACGTGAGGCGTCCCTCTTCTTAATGCTGCCTCCCCAACACGCCACCACAAAGAAGAGGGCGCTCTCCACAACTGACCTATAGAACATTTTCAGCATCTTACTACAGACATTGAATGACGCCAACCTTCTAAGGAAGTACAGTCGACTCTGTGCCTTCCTGCACAAGGCATCTGTGTTGGCAGTCCAGTCTAGCTTCTCGTCTAACTGTACTTCCAGATACTTGTAGGTCTTAACCTGCTCCACACATTCTCGAAAGCTTCAGATGACGAAGCAAGAGGTGGAGAGGGAAGAAGTAAAGGCATCTCGGAGAGAAGCCATTTTTTTTAACTGATCAGAGAAAAGAGGCTAGACTGCGCAGGTGCGTGACGTAGCACGCCAAAGGTTTAAAAAGGAGAGGAATTTTTCAACGGTCTTTTAAATTGAAGCAAAAGGCAGAGAGGGAAGAAGTAAAGGCATCTCGGAGAGAAGCCATTTTTTTTAACTGATCGGAGAAAAGAGGCTAGACTGCGCAGGTGCGTGACGTAGCACGCTAAAGGTTTAAAAAGGAGAGGAATTTTTCAACGGTATTTCAAATTGAAGCAAGAGGCGGAGAGGGAAGAAGTAAAGGCATCTCTGAGAGAAGCCATTTTTTTTAACTGATCGGGGAAAAGAGGCTAGACTGTGCAGGCGTGTGACGTAGCGCGCCAAAGATAAAAAAAAACACCATATACAGCGGCCATCACTGGAGTGGACTGAAACAGAGTGGGACGGCTTTGTCTCAACAGGCTTCGGTGTGAACAGGCAGAGGCGAGGACACAACTGTGCAAACGCGTGAAAGTCAGCGGGAGAACTTAAAAAGCGAGCAGAGGCTGAGGACTAGCTTAACTCCAAGTGAGGTAAGGCTGGGTAAGCTCCTTTAATTAATCTAATTAGCTTAGGAGTAGGTAATGGAGGAAGCAGTTAGAGCAGTTGAGTGCTCCGTTTGCAGTAAGTGTGAAGTCAGGGCGAGCACAATTGTCCCTGATGACTACACCTGCAAAAGGTGCATCCACCTGCAGCTCCTGACAAACCATGTTAGGGAACTGGAGCTGGAGCTGGATGAACTTCGGATCATTTGGGATGCAGAGGCAGAAATAAACAGGAGTTTCAGGGAGATAGTCACCCCTAGGAGTCAGGAGAAAGGTAGCTCGGTGACTGACAGGAGAGGGAAGGGGATTAGACAGAATGAGCAGAGCACGCCTGTGGCCGTTCCCATCAATAACAAGTATACCATTTTGGGTACTGTTGGTGGGGACGACCTACCAGGGACAAGTTGCAGTGGTTGCGTCTCTGGCATTAAGACTGGACCCTTAGCTCAGAAGGGAAGGAGGGAAAAGAGGAGAGCAAAAATGATAGAGGATTCAATAGTTAGGGGGACAGATAGGAGGTTCTGTGGAAGAGATCGAGAATCCCGGATGGACTGTTGCCTCCCTGGTACCAGGGATGGTGATATCTCGGATCGAGTTCTCAGTATTCTCAAGAGGGAGGGTGAGCAACTGGATGTCGTGGTCCATGTAGGGACCAATGACTTGGGTAGGAAGAGTGAGGAGGTCCTGAAAGGTGAGCTTAGGGAGTTAGGTGCCAAGTTAAAGGACAGGACCTCCAGGATAGCAATCTCAGGATTGCTACCAGTGCCACGTGCAGGCAGGTTTAGAAATAGTAAGATAGTGCAGATCAACACGTGGCTGAAGACATGGCGCAGGAGGGAGGGCTTCAAATTTATAGATAATTGGGCAGTTTTCTAGGGAAGGTGGGACCTGTTCCGGCGGGACGGTTTACATCTGAACTGGAGGGGGACAAATATTCTCGCAGGTAGGTTTGCTAGAGAGGCTCCAGTGGATTTAAACTAGATACAAGGGGGGAGGGGAACCAGAGTGTAGGAACAGATGTGTGGGAGAAGGAAGAAAAAGAAGATAGTAAAGTTGTTTGCACCATTAGTGATAAACAGAGAGGAAGAGGTGGAGAATTTCTTAAATAAATTTATTTTAATGCTAGGAGCATTGTAGAAAGGTGGATGAGCTTAGAGGATAGATTGATACCTGGAAATACGATGTTGTAGCTATTAGTGAAACATGGTTACAGGAGGGGTGTGATTGGCAACTAAATATTCTTGGATTTTGTTGATTCAGGTGTGATAGAACAGGTGGAACAAGAGGGGGAGGTGTTGCATTGCTTGTCAGAGAAAATATTACAGTGGTGCTCTGGCTGGATAGATTAGAATGCTCATCCAGGGAGGCTATCTGGGTGGAATTGAGGAATGGCAAAGGCATAGTAACACTTATAGGGTGTATTATAGACCACCTAATGGAGACCGAGAATTGGAGGAGCAAGTTTGTAAGAAGATAGCAGATATTTGTAGTAAGCACAGGGTTGTGATTGCGGGAGATATTAATTTTCCACACATAGACTGGGAAGCCCATTCTGTAAAAGGGATGGATGGTTTGGAGTTTGTAAAATGTGTGCAGGATAGTTTTTTGCAGCAATACATAGAGGTACCAACTAGAGAAGGGGCAGTGTTGGATCTCCTGTTAGGGAATGAGATAGGTCAGGTGACGGAGGTCTGTGTTGGGGAGCACTTTGGGTCCAGTGATCACAATGCCATTAGTTTCAGTATAATTATGGAGAAGGATAGGACTGGACTCAGGGTTGAGATTTTTGATTGGAGAAAGGCTAACTTTGAGGAGATGCAAAAGGATTTAGGAGTGGATTGGAACAATCTGTTTTATGGGAAGGATGTAATAGAGAAATGGAGATCATTTAAAGGTGAAATTTTGAGGGTACAGAATCTTTATGTTCCTGTTAGGTTGAGAGGAAAGGTTAAAAGTTTGAGAGAGCCATGGTTTTCAAGGGATATTGGAAACTTGGTTTGGAAAAAGAGAAAGCGCTACAATAAATATAGGCAGCATGGAGTAAATGAGGTGCTCGAGGAATATAAAGAATGTAAAAAGAATCTTAAGAAAGAAATCAGAAAAGCTAAGATACAAAGTTGCTTTGGCAAGTAAGGTGAAAATAAATCCAAAGGGTTTCTACAGTTATATTAATAGCAAAAGGATAGTGAGGGATAAAACTGGTCCTTTAGAGAATCAGAGTGGACAGCTATGTGCAGGGCCGAAACTGATGGGGAGATTTTAAATAATATCTAATCTTCGGTATTCACGAAGGAGAAGGATATTGAATTGTGTAACATAAGGGAAACAAGTAGGGAAGTTATGCAAACTATGAAGATTGAAGAGGAGGAAGTACTGGCGCTTTTAAGGAATATAAAAGTGGATAAATCTTCAGGTCCTGACAGGATATTCCCTAGGACCATGAGGGAAATTAGTGTAGAAATAGCAGGGGCTCTGACAGAAATACTTCAAATGTCATTAGAAACCGGAATGGTGCCGGAGGATTGGCGTATTGCTCATGTTGTTCCATTGTTTAAAAAGGGTTCTACGAGTAAACCTAGCAATTATAGGCCTGTAAGTTTAACGTCAGTGGTGGGTAAATTAATGGAAAATATTCTTAGAGATGGCATATATAATTATCTGGATAGACAGGGTCTGATTAGGAACAGTCAACATGGATTTGTGCATGGAAGGTCATGTTTGACAAATCTTATTGAATTTTTTGAATCCACGTCTTTGGCCTTTGACAATATTCTGCATGGAAGGTTCAATCATTATGTATTAACATTGAAGTAGTAAAATGGATTCAACAGTGGCTTGATGGGAGATGCCAGAGAGTAATGGTGAAGGTAAAACAGTGGATGTTGTCTATATGGACTTCAGTAAGGCCTTTGACAAGGTTCCACATGCAAGGTTAGTTAGGAAGGTTCAATCGTTAGGTATTAACATTGAATTAGTAAAATGGATTCAACAGTGGCTTGATGGGAGATGCCAGAGAGTAATGGTGAAGGTAAAACAGTGGATGTTGTCTATATGGACTTCAGTAAGGCCTTTGACAAGGTTCCACATGCAAGGTTAGTTAGGAAGGTTCAATCGTTAGGTATTAACATTGAATTAGTAAAATGGATTCAACAGTGGCTGGATGGGAGATGCCCAGAGAGTAGTGGTGGATAACTGTTTGTCAGGTTGGAGGCCAGTGACTAGTGGTGTGCCTCAGGGATCTGTACTGGGTCCAATGTTGTTTGTCATATACATTAATGATCTAGATGATGGGTGGTAAATTGGATTAGTAAGTATGCAGATGATACTAAGGTGGGTGGTATTGTGGATAATGAAGAAGGTTTTCAAAGCTTGCAGGAAGATTTAGGCAAGTTAGAAGAGTGGGCTGAAAGATGGCAGATGGAGTTTAATGCTGATATGTGTGAGGTGCTACATTTTGGTAGGAATAATCAAAATAGGACATACATGGTAAATGGTAGGGCATTGAAGAATGCAGTAGAACAGAGTGATCTGGGAATAATGGTGCATAGTTCCCTGAAGTTGGAATCTCATGTGGATAGGGCGGTGAAGAAAGCTCTTGGTATGCTGGCCTTTATAAATCAGAGCATTGATTAGGAGTTGGGATGTAATGTTAAAGTTGTACAAGGCATTGGTAAGGCCAAATTTGGAGTATTGTGTACAGTTCTGGTCACCGAATTTCAGGAAAGATGTCAACAAAATAGAGAGAGTACAGAGAAGATTTACTAGAATGTTATCTGGGTTTCAGCACCTAAGTTACAAGGAAAGGTTGAACAAGTTAGGTCTTTATTCTTTGGAGCGTAGAAGGTTGAGGGGGGACTTGCTAGAGGTATTTAAAATTATGAGAGGGATAGATAGAGTTGACGTGGATAGGCTTTTTCCATTGAGAGTAGGGGAGATTCAAACATGAGGACATGAGTTGAGATTTAGGCGCAAAAGTTTAAGGGTAACACGAGGGGGAACTTCTTTACTCAGAGAGTGGTAGCTGTGTGGAATGAGCTTCCAGTAGAAGTGGTAGAGGCAGGTTCAATATTGTCATTTAAAGTAAAATTGGATAGGTATATGGACAGGAAAGGAAATGCAGGTTGGTGGGACTAGGTGAGAGTGAGTGTTCGGCACGAACTAGAAGGGCCGAGATGTCCTGTTTCTGTGCTGTAATTGTTATATGGTTTTACGGTTATATGGTTATATGACGGTGCCTGGGGTTTTAAATGCACACGAAATTGCAGAGGAGATGTGCGACTGAATGGTTCCAAAGTGTTAAGAGGGCAGTAGGGGTGGGTGGAGATGAAGGAGAGAAGGGCAGTGAAGAATTAGAGAAAAAGACAGTGGGACAATTCTCCATCTGTCATGTGTGGAAGGACGTTTTACAATTCCAGTTTCCATTTAGCTCAGCAGGGGTTGGTCATAAGATTAGAGGTTTTATCCCATACCAGTTCAATTTTATTTCCCTTTCTAGATAAGAATTATGCTTGCAAATTGTGAACCCAAACATCTAAATCTGCAGCTTCAACCCAGATAAGAGTGAAGTGGTTCATTTTGGTAGGTCAAATATGATGGCAGAATATAGTATTAATGGTAAGACTCTTGGCAGTGTGGAGGATAAGAGGGATCCTGGGGTCCAACTCATAGAACATAGAATAGTACAGCACATTACAGGCCCTTTGGCCCACAATGTTGTGCTGACCCTCAAACCCTGCCTCCCATATAACCCCCCACCTTAAATTCCTCCATATACCTGTCTAGTAGTCTCTTAAACTTCACTAGTGTATCTGCCTCCACCACTGACTCAGGCAGTGCATTCCATGCACCAACCACTCTCTGAGTGAAAAACCTTCCTTTAATATCCCCCTTGAACTTCCCTCCCCTTACCTTAAAGCCATTTCCTCTTGTACTGAGCAGTGGTGCCCTGGGAAAGAGGCGCTGGCTGTCCACTCTGTCTATTCCCCTTAATATCTTGTACACCTCTATCATGTCTCCTCTCATCCTCCTTCTCTCCAAAGAGTAAAGCCCTAGCTCCCTTAATCTCTGATCATAATCCATACTCTCTAAACCAGGCAGCATCCTGGTAAATCTCCTCTGTACCCTTTTCAATGCTTCCACATCCTAAGTCCATAAGACACTCAAAGCAGCTGTGCAGGTTGACTCTGTGGTTAAGAAGGCACATAGTGCGTTGGCCTTCATCAACCGTGGAATTAAATTTAGGCGCCAAGAGGTAACATTGCAGCTATATAGGACCCTGGTCAGACCCCACTTGGAGTACTGTGCTCAGTTCTGGTCGCCTCACTGCAGGATGTGGAAGCCATAGAAAGGGTGCAGAGGAGATTTACAAGTCTGTTGCCTGGATTGGGGAGCATGCCTTATGAGAATAGGTTGAGTGAACTCGGCTTTTTCTCCTTGGAGTAAAGGAGGATGAGAGGCATTGATCATGTGGATGTCAGAGGCTTTTTCCCAGGGCTGAAATGGTTGCCACAAGAGGACCCAGGTTTAAGGTGTTGGGGGTGTAGGTACAGAGGAGATGTTACGGGTAAATTTTTACTCAGAGAGTGGTGAGTGTGTGGAATGGGCTGCTGTCAACGGTGGTGGAGGTGGATACGATAGGGTCTTTTAAGAGGGTTTCAGATAGGTACATGGAGCAAAAAGTTAAAAAAATTATTTAAAACTTATTTATTGAACAAATATAAAATACATGATTTAAAATGAACGGGAGTAATGTAAATAAGTGATATTTGGAATTGGATTTTGTGTTAAAAGATTATGAAATTTTTTTGTTTTTGATGTGATGATTGACACCAAATATGTTGTTGTATAAGAGGGGTAGGCATAATAAGCTGTAGTTTCAGCCTCCACCCTTTCGGTCTGTTTTAAAGAATATCTATGTTTTTTTTGTTGTAATTTTGTCCTGACTAATAACAAATTAGAACCTTAAGGCAAGGTCACCGATCAAGAAGATGAGGCATCAGGGATCCATGGCGACTGGATTCAAGGCCTTAGAAGACAGAGAGTAGTGGTGGAGGGTGTCGTTTGGAATGGATGTGATTAGTGATGTTCTGCAAGGATCAATGCTGTGATTTTTATAAATAATTGGGATGAAAATGTTGGTGGGTTCATTAGTAAATTTGAAGAAATAAGACCATCAGACATAAGACAAATTAGGCCATTTGGCCTTTCAAGTCTGCACCACCATTCTACCATAGATAGATGATAGATAGATAGATAGATACTTTATTCATCCCCATGGGGAAATTCAACTTTTTTTCCAATGTCCCGTACACTTGTTGTAGCAAAACTAATTACATACAATACTTAACTCAGTAAAAAATATGATATGCATCTCAATCACTATCTCAAAAAGCATTAATAATAGCTTTTAAAAAGTTCTTAAGTCCTGGCGGTTGAATTGTAAAGCCTAATGGCATTGGGGAGTATTGACCTCTTCATCCTGTCTGAGGAGCATTGCATCGATAGTAACCTGTCGTTGAAACTGCTTCTCTGTCTCTGGATGGTGCTATGTAGAGGATGTTCAGAGTTTTCCATAATTGACCGTAGCCTACTCAGCGCCCTTCGCTCAGCTACCGATGTTAAACTCTCCAGTACTTTGCCCACGACAGAGCCCGCCTTCCTTACCAGGCGTCCCTCTTCTTAATGCTTCCTCCCCAACACGCCACCACAAAGAAGAGGGCGCTCTCCACAACTGACCTATAGAACATCTTCAGCATCTCACTACAGACATTGAATGACGCCAACCTTCTAAGGAAGTACAGTCGACTCTGTGCCTTCCTGCACAGGGCATCTGTGTTGGCAGTCCAGTCTAGCTTCTCGTCTAACTGTACTCCCAGATACTTGTAGGTCTTAACCTGCTCCACACATTCTCCATTAATGATCACTGGCTCCATATGAGGCCTAGATCTCCTAAAGTCCACCACCATCTCCTTGGTCTTGGTGATATTGAGACGCAGGTAGTTTGAGTTGCACCATATCACAAAGTCCTGTATCAGTTTCCTATACTCCTCCTCCTGTCCATTCCTGACACACCCCACTATGGCCGTGTCATCAGCGAACTTCTGCACATGGTAGGACTCCGAGTTATATTGGAAGTCTGATGTGTACAGGGTGAACAGGACTGGAGAGAGTACGGTTCCCTGTGGCGCTCCTATGCTGCTGACCACCGTGTCAGACCTACAGTCTCCCAACCGCACATACTGAGGTCTATCTGTCAAGTAGTCCACTATCCAATCCACCATGTGAGAGTCTACTCCCATCTCCGTTAGTTTGTGCCTTAAGATCTTGGGCTGGATGGTGTTAAAGGCACTAGAGAAGTCAAGGAATGTAATCCTCACAGCACAACTGACCCCATCTAGGTGAGAGAGTGATTTGTGCAGCAAATACGTGATAGCATCCTCCACTCCCACTTTCTCCTTATACGCAAACTGAAGAGGATCCCGGGCGTGCCTGGTTTGTGGCCTCAGATTCTGTATTATCAGCTGCTCCATGGTCTTCATCACGTGCGACGTCAAGGCAACAGGTCTGAAGTCATTCAACTCCTTTGGTTGTGGTTTCTTCGGTACCGGGACAATACAGGATGTTTTCCACTGTCTGGGTACTCTTCTCTGCTCCAGGCTCATGTTGAAGATGCGCTGTAGTGGTTCTCCCAGCTCAGTCGCACAGGCCCTCAGTAATCGTGGGGAAACTCCATCCGGTCCAGCCGCCTTGCTGGTACAGATCTTCCTCAGTTGACCTTCCACCTGTGCAGCCGTAATCCTGGGCGTGGGCAAGGTCTCCTGTGAGTGGCTATTTTCCTGTGAGGGAAGTAAGCCTGGTGTGGAGTTCTGCGGTGAGGATGAGATTGTGCTGTCGAACCTGTTGAAGAAGTTGTTCAGCTGGTTCGCTTTCTCCACATCTCCACTTATGTTTGCCCCCCGCTTTGCACCGCATCCAGTGATGATCTTCATCCCATCCCACACCTCCTTCATGCTTTTTTTCTGCAGCTTTTGTTCTAGCTTCCATGGCTGATTTATTCTTTCTCTTTTAAAAACCAACAGAAAGCAACTAAAAATGTCTTTAAGAAAGATAGAATATGAAAGTAAGTTAGCCAATAATATTAAAGAGGATATCTGAAGTTTCTTTAGATACATAAAGTGTAAAAGAGGGGTGAGAGTGGATATTGGACTCTTGGAAAATGATGTTGTAGTGGTAGTAACAGAGGGCAACAAAATTGAGAAAGAACTGAATATAAGTATTTTGTGTTAGTCTTCACTGTGGAAAATACTAGCAGCACGGTAGAAGTGCCAGGTGACGGGGGCATGAAGTGTGACAAGTTACCAGACAAGAGAGAATGTTCTTGGGAAACGGAAAGGTCTGAAGGTAGATAATTCACCTGGAACACATGGTGCACAACCCAGGGTTGTGGAAGAAGTGGTTGAAGAGATCGTAAATGCATTAGTATAGATCTTTCAAGAATCACTAGATTGTGGAATGGTTCCCAAAGACTAGAAATTTGCAAATGTCACTCCACGCTTTAAGAAGTGAGAAAGGAAGCAGGAATCAAACTATAGGCCAATTAGACTAACCTCAGTGATTGGGAAGATGTTTGAATCAATTATTAAGGATGAGATCTTAGGGTACTAGGAGGCACATGATAAAATGGGCCATAGATAGCATGGTTTTCTCAAGAGAAAATCTAGCCTGACAAATCTGTTGGAATTCTTTGAAGAAATCGGGGCAAGATTGCACAAGCCAGTTAGAACAGTGAGAAAAGTTTAAAAGTGAGAAGAGTTTAAAAGGAGGTGGTTGTTTCTTCAGCAGTTTGATTGAGGCACGACTGCACAAGCGTGTGTTCGTCAGCCAGGTAAAACAGCGAGAAGTGTCTAAAAGGAGACAGCTTTATAGAGCGGATGACAGAGCAGCAGGCGATGGAGTAGAGAGAAAGAGTAGGAAGGCTTTGGCTCAACGGGGCTTTGGCAACAACAGGTCAAGGCGAGGTAGGTTATCGGTGTAGAATACAGACAGGAAGTATGTGTGTGTGGCCAGTGTTGTGTGATCGGTGTCAGATGTGGGAAGTCCTGGAGACTCCCAGCCTCTCAGACAGTCACATCTGTGCTGGGTGCATCAAGCTGCAGCTCCTTAGGGACCGTGTTAGGGAACTGGAGATACATCTCAATGACTTCTGTCTGGTCAGGGAGAGTGAGGAGCTGATAGAAAGGAGCTATAGGCAGGTAGTCACACCAGGGCCTCAGGAGTCAGAAAAGTGGGTAACAGTCAGGAGAGGGAAGGACAAGAGTCAGATGCTAGAGAGTACCCTGTGGCTGTCCCTCTTAACCATAAGTACTCCTGTTTGAGAACTGTTGGGGGTGACAGCCTACCTGGGGGAAGCAACAGTGGCCATTCCTCGGACACAGAGTCTGGCCCTGTGGCTCAGAAGGGTAGCAGGGAAAGGAAGAGAAAGGCAGCAGTGATAGGGGACTCTATAATTAGGGGGTCAGATAGGCGACTCTGTGGACGCAGGAAAGAAACTTGGATGGTAGTTTGCCTCCCAGGTGCCAGGGTCCGGGATGTTTCAGATCATGTCCACTATATCCTGCAGTGGGAGGGAAAACAGCCAGAGGTCGTGGTACATATTGGTACCAATGACACAGGCAGGAAAAGGGAAGAAGTCCTGAAAACAGACTACAGGGAGTTAGGTTGGAAGTTGAGAAGCAGGACCGCAAAGGTAGTAATCTTGGGATTACTGCCCGTGCCATGCAACAGTAAGTATAGGAATAGAATGAAGTGGAGCATAAATGCATGGCTGAGGGATTGGAGCAGATTTCTGGATCATTGGGACCTCTTTTGGGGCATGCGTGACCTGTACAAAAAGGAAGGGTTGCACTTGAATCCCAGGGAGACCAATATCTTGGTGGGGAGGTTTGCTAAGGCTACTGAGGAGAGTTTGAACTAGGATTGCAGGGAGGTGGGAACTGAACTGAAGAGACGGAGGAAGTGGCGATTGGCTCACAAATAGAGAAAGTTTGGAGACAGTGCGAGAGGGAGAATAGGCAAGAGATAGAGAAGGAACGCGCTCAGGCCAATAGTTTGAGATGTGTCTATTTTAATGCAAGAAGTATTGTGAACAAAACGGATGAGCTTAGAGTGTGGATCAGTACTTGTAGCTCTGATGTTCTGGCCATTAGAGACTTGGATGGCTCAGGGGCAGGAATGGTTACTTCAAGTGCCATGCTTTAGATGTTTCACAAAGGACAGGGATGGAGGCAAAAGAGGTGGGGGCTTGGCACTGTTGATCAGAGATAGTGTCACGGCTGCAGAAAAGAAGGAAGTCATGGAGGAAATGTCTACAGAGTCACTGTGGGTGGAAGTTAGGAAGAGGAAGGGGTCAATAACTCTGCTGGGTGTTTTTTATTTAAGAAACAGTATTTTAAGATACAGTTAGATAGATTTTTACATTATAGGGGAATTCAGGTTTATCAGGAAAAGGCAGTTAGATGGAGCTGAGTTTACAGACAGATCAGCCATGATCTTATTGAATGTTTGGGGCAGGCTTGATGGGCCGGATGGCCTACTCCTGCTCCTATTTCTTATGTTCTTATGTTTATAGACCACCCAATTGTAACAGGGGCATTGAGGAGCATATAGGGAGACAGATACTGGAAAGGTGTAATAATAACAGGGTTGTCGTGGTGGGAGATTTTGATTTCCAAAATATTGATTGGCATCACCCTAGAGCGAGGGGTTTAGATGGGGTGGAGTTTGTTAGGTGTGTTCAGGAAGGTTTCTTGACACAGCACATTGATAAGCCTACAAGAGTAGAGGCTGTTTTTGATGTGGTATTGGGAAATTAACCTGGTCAGTTGTCAAATCTCTCAGTGGGAGAGCATTTTGGAGAAAGTGATCACAATGCTATCTCCTTTACCACAGCATTGGAATGGGGTAGGAACAGACAAGTTAGGGAAACATTTAATTGGAGTAAGGGGAAATATGAGGCTAACGGGCAGGAACTTGAAAGCATAAATTGGAAACAGATTTTCTCAGGGAAATGTATGGAAGAAACGTGGCAAATGTACAGGGGATATTTGCATCACGTTCTGCATAGGTACGTTCCAATCAGACAGGGAAAGGATGGTAAGGTACAGGAACTGTGGTGTACAAAGGCTTTTGTAAATCTAGTCAAGAAGAAAAGAAGTACTAACGAAAGGTTCAAAAAACTAGGTAATGAAAGAGATCTAGAAGATTATAAGGCCAGTAGGAAGGAGATTAGGAATGAAATTATGAGCCAGAAGGGGCCATGAGAAGGCCTTGGCGGACAGGATTCAGGAAAACTCCAAGGCATTTCGAATGTTGAAAGGCATGGACAGAGTGGATGTGGCAAAGTTGCTTCCCATGGTGGGGGAGTCTAGTACGAGAGGACATGACTTGAGGATTGCAGGGCGCCCATTTAGAACAGAGATGCGAAAAAATTTTTTTAGCCAGACGGTGGTGAATCTATGGAAATTGTTGCCACGGGCGGCAGTGGAAGCTAAGTCATTGGGTGTATATAAGAGAGAGATTGATAGGTATTTGAGTAGTTAGGGCATCAAAGGTTATGGTGAGAAGGCGGGGGAATGGGACTAAAGGGGAGATTGGACCAGCTCATGATGAAATGGCGGAGCAGACTCGAAGGGTCGAATGGCCGACTTCTGCTCCTCTGTCTTATGTTCTTAGATTGAGACCATTTAGAACCTCAAATAGATGGTTAAGGACATTGGTGTCTCACTCTACCAATGAATCTAAAAAGATATTAGAAATGTTTGATCCCACTGACCCTACACATAATGAGGCATGGATACTGAGAAAAATGAGTAGAGCATGGGAAAAGGAGACACGAAGGCCAAATAAACCCGCTAATGGGAAAGTGCTGCCTGCTGGAGGTAAGGCAACTGCTGGGAGAAATGAGGGTAGGGGACCCACTCCAAATGTCACCTCACTACACTATCAAGTGACCAGGAAAACCAGAGGATATGAAACAGTGTTGAGAAGAGGGAGACTTGGAGGTCGAGTATTTAACTGCTATAACTGTGGTCAAGAGAGAACGTTCAAACCTGAGAAGTGGGAGAGTAGACCAAGGAGTTTTGACCTTGGAGAGGCCTGATAGAACAAGCCCACAAAACAATGTGGTGGGGATATCGCCATCTACAGGATTGTACCCTGAGCTTCAATGATGGTGTCAGGCCTCACCAACATGGGTGTGTGACCCAAGGTGAGACAAGACTGGAAGACCTCTAGTGAATGGTAGAGTCAGAGGCCGCCCCGTTACCTTCTTATGAGACATTGGAGGATCCTAATCCACTGTCAACACTACTAATGTAACTAATGCAAATTGGGAAATACAAGGTAAAATTATCTTAAGTGGATTTACAGGTCATTCACAAATGGGACACGTGAGTGCACCCTTAGAAGTTAGAATAGGAGACATAGCATTCTGTTATGTCTCCTAGTGAGAAAATGACCTCATCCAGAGGAATCAGTGATGCCTCAGCCTGAGCCTGTCTGAATTGAAAGTGACTTGCAGAAAGAAGTGGTGATGAGGACAACAGCAGTTCATCAAAGGAGTGTGAGGGTGAAGTAGAGGAACAAAAAATGCAGCCAGATTCAGAAGAGAACGTGGATGGAGTTGCTCTTAGTGCTAGTGGGAATACTGTTAGCGATGTTAGCCAGCAGCCTGAGGAAGGACCCCGTCAGCCAGCATTGAAAAAGTACCCTTCGCAACAGTTTGGCAATCAGCAAAGGAGTTGTATTCGTGGCTGGTTTGACCTGTGCTCCTGGCTGGAATATTCGATCACAAAAGATACTACGTTCTGCTTCGCATGCAGGCATTTCCTGTGTGGAGGACATGGGTTCCATTCTGAGTCTACCTTCACTGTCACCGGTTATTGCAACTGGCAGAAAGCTACAACAGCTTTCAAAGCCCACCATGTAAGTGCAGCTCATATGTTTGCTATGGAGGCATGGGCCGAATTCAGATTGAGAAAACAAGACGGTTCAAGATTGGGAAATATGCTTGATAAAGGACATGCAAAGATTATCCAAGAAAATGGTGAGTATATGAGAGCAGTGGTTGAGTCTCTACGCTATACTGCGTGCCAAGGCATTGCCGAGCAAGAACACCGGGAGGATGATGGATCTGGCAATAGGGGAAACTTTTTTGAGTTGCTCAGTGTAACTGGGCAGTCTGATAAGACTGTAGCTAAAAAAATAGAGGACACTCCTGGAAATGCAAAAAACACCCATCACAATATCCAATATCCATGGAATTTCCCCATGGGGATGAATAAAGTATCTATCTATCTATCTATCTATCTATCTAAAATGAAATTATGGGTGTTATGGCAGACACTCGCCCAGTGTGTTATTGATAAGTATGCGTGTATAGGTCGGTTTTATGACGGGGCAGCAGTGATGTCCGGGTGCAATAACAGGGTACAAGAGAGGTTTAGGAAAGAGGTCTCGCAGGCATTATATATATGCTGCCATGCTCACAGACTTAATCTTGTTTTAGTGGATGTTGTGAGCAATGAACAACAAGTGGGTGAATTTTTTGAAACTGTGCAGCTGCTTTACAACTTATTTTCAAACTCTGTTGCCCACGATTTTTTCAGAAGAAACAGAAAGAACTGGAATCAACTGCACAGCCCGTGGAGTTGAAGAAATAGTCAAATACACGCTGGGCATAGCAGTATACAGCTTTGTGGGCTATAAGGAAATCACCCCCTGCCATTCTAGCTACACTACAGGATATTATGGGAAAACCAACTGCATGGAGGAAAACGGAGGCCAGAGATGTAAATGGACTGACTGACGAGTAGTTTGCTTTACTTCTCACTCTGAGGATTTATTCCGAGTCACCAAGTTCATGTCAGACTAGCTACAATCTCCCAGTTTGGAGCTTTCATCCACTGTGGACTTGGCTCAGTCTGTTATCGATGCTCTCTCAGCAAAACTGGGAGAGGAATCATGGAGTGAAATTCAGGCAAGAGCTAGGGACCTGTGCATCAAGGCCGGTAAACAGAGCAGACCACATTAAAGGACACAGGCCCAGCCACACCGCCGCCTACATGATTTTGTTGTTGAGGCCCAAAGTGAATGCACACCTGTCACATCCTCTGATGACCTTCGCAAGCACTGTTTCTATCCAGTTATAGACAGACTTCTGACTGAAATGAAAAGATGGTTCTCAATTGAGACTGGGGGTGTTCTGACTGAAGTCTCAGCACTGAGTCCCAAACACAAGCTTTTCCTAGACAAGAATTGTCATTGGCCAATGGCCCAATACTATGGAGTGATTGAAGTGAACCTGACTCCAGAGCTACGTCAGGTTTAGTGTCTGCTGGAAACTAAACAAAAGCAAGGACAGACAGTGAATTACGCAGTGGAATTTCTAGCTTTAATGAGACCCTGCCGCAATGCATTTATAGATTTATACAAACTAATCTGCATATCACTGACTCTGCCTGTAACATCTGCCTCATGCAAATGGAGTTTCTCTTGCCTCAGACGCCTCAAAAGCTTCCTAAGGAATTGCAGCGGCGATGCTCGGAACAGCAACTTGGCCCTGTTGGCCATAAACAGCCGGAGGACCAAGGCACTTGACATCCAGAAAATCATTGATGCTTTTGCCACCAATCACAACAACAGACGGATTGTGCTTCTCTGAAAACATCAATGGTGAGTGCAGTTGATTTAAAAAAAATTTGGGCCTAGACTGATGCTGATTATAACTATTATTTTGTGGTGGATATCCCATAGTCCCTATGTTTCTTGCAAATCCTAAAATATTACATTTACTGCTATTAAGCCTACTGGTTTTGCTTAGACTTCCAAGCGGTGATTTTGTTGATTTTTGTTTTAAATTCAGTAGCTGAATTAATTGAGGTATTGCATGGTCAGAGTACGATTTGTTCAACTCCTGGTAAAGCCTAGCATCTATTGTTTGCCTTATTTGACTTTAATAACAGAGTATCTTTTGGCATTGTCTGTCTACGTAATGCGAATAGCAGTGGACATTGTGGGTTAGTGTTGTGTTTTTCAGTTGAAAAGCACGCATTTGACACTGATTGTGGGATTGTTGTGTGATTCATGTTGTACGCTGTGGGTTGGATGCTCTGTTGGTTTGTTTGTTTATGCTCTGTGTAGCCCGGGTTGTCTCCGATGCTGTTGACACTGTCACAGTTCACTTCTATCTTAGATCTATCATTTGCTGTTGCTAGTGAATCAACAGAGGCATTTATAGTAGGCACATAATGCTTGAAACTGACTTTTGAACACCACGCATCTGGCCTTGTGAATACATATTACCATCCAGTACATCCCTCAGCACCACCACTGAATAATTCAGCCCCACTGTAACATCAGCAAGTAGCCGCCAGTGCAAACCACAGAAACAATATGTGTTTCCAAAAAAAGCTGAGTAAGATATGGGTAAGGTAAGGAAATACAACAAGGAGTACTGAAGCCTGTAGCCTCCACTAATAATTCACTCATATGGCCAGTGAGGAAAGCAGATGGTAGTTGAAGGTTGACAATAGACTGTCGAGAGCTGAATAAAGTAACCCCGTTAACAGCCCCAACTGTAGCAACTAACCCAGACACAGTGGTCAAACAGAATGAAAGAGCACAATAGTTCACAGTTTTAGACATAAATAATGAATTTTGGTCTATTCCACTGGAAAGAGAGTGTCAATACAAGTTTGCATTTTCTTTTCAGGGACAGCAATATATTTGGACTGCCCTACCACAGGGATTCCATAATTCCCCATCTATATTTCACCAGCATTTAGGAGAAGGGTTGAAACGATCTCAAAGCCTGAATGCTTGGTCCAATACGTAGATGATCTACTCCTGCAGATGGAAACTAAGCAGGAACGTCATCAGCTATTGACAGAACTGCAGCAACT
Source organism: Hemitrygon akajei (assembly GCF_048418815.1). NCBI lineage: Eukaryota > Metazoa > Chordata > Chondrichthyes > Myliobatiformes > Dasyatidae > Hemitrygon > Hemitrygon akajei. The sequence continues at coordinate 182,360 of NC_133127.1, read as the reverse complement.
ATTACATGCATTGGGACTAAAGGTGAATCCTAAAAAAGCACAAGTGATGAAACAATAAATTAGTTATTTGGGAATGACCTTGACACTGGGAAAAAGAGAAGTTGATAAACTAAGAGTGGAATCGGCTATGAAACTGCCTATTCCCTGACATGTGGAAGGGCTGCGGTCCTTTCTGGGGCTGGTAGGGTACTGTAGAGACCTCATTGATGGATTTCCCACTAAGGCAGCTCCTTTAATGGGGTTACTGAAAAAGAATGTAGTGTGGGAATGGAAATCAGAACACACGCAGACCATCACAGACCTGAAACAAGCATTGGCCATTGTTCCTGCTTTAAAAACCCCAAATCTGAATGAGCCATTCACATCGGAGGTGCCTACAACTGATAGCACCCTCTCAGCAGTGCTTTTACAGAGATGCATGGGAAGTTAAGACCAGCAGCATATGCTTCATGCATGCTCTCACCAGTAGAACAGGAGTATAAAGTATCTGAAAAACACTTGTGCTTTTCTGGGTGTACAACATTTCGCCTACATAATGCGACTTAATCCACTTACAATACTGACTGAACACACACACATGCAATTACTGTTAGATGGAAGGATTAAAGATGGCTCAGTAAGCCAAAACAGATTTGCTAGATGGACATTTCTGTTGCAAGGGAGAAATATAACTGTAAGTGCCACCACTATGTCAGCTGACAACCTGGTGTATCATGATGGTGAACATGAGTGTCAGGTTATGATAACAAATGATCCCAAGGGACCATATGTATCAAAACAAAAAGGAGGGGGTAGAGGCAAATCTGATAAAGTAATGCTTGAGAACAAAGACACAAAAGAGAAAGGAAAACCCTACTATTTAAAAATTTTTGTAGATAGTTCCTCATTAGTATAGGACAGTGAGAGGAAAACTGGATGTGGCATGTATGTAGAGGATGAACATGGCCAGGAAAGGTATAGCATAGAACATAGAACATTACAGCACAGAAACAGGCCTTTTGGCCCTTCTTGGCTATGCCGAACCATTTTTCTGCCTAGTCCCACTGACCTGTACCTGGGTCATATCCCTCCAAACCCCTCTCATCCATATACCTGTCCAAGTTTTTCTTAAATGTCAAAAGTGAGCCCACATTCACCACTTCATCTGGCAGCTCATTCCACACTCCCACCACTCTCTGCATGAAGAAGCCCCCCCTTAATGTTCCCTTTAAACTTTTCCCCCTTCACCCTTAACCCATGACCTCTGTTTTTTTTCTCCCCTAGCCTCAGTGGAAAAAGCCTGCTTGCATTCACTCTATCTATATCCATCAATTTTATACACCTCTATCAATCACCCCTTATTCTCCTATGCTCCAGGGAATAAAGTCCTAACTTATTCAACCTTTCTCTGTAACTCAGTTTCTCAAGTCCCGGCAACAACCTTGTAAACCTTCTCTGCACTCTTTCACCCTTATTAATATCCTTCTTGTAATTAGGTGACCAAAACTGCACACAATAGTTTTAAAATTACCCAAAACCATGAGTGCACAGGTAGCAGAATTGTCAATTGTAACATATGTGGTTAACCACCCCGAATGTTTTCCACCTGGATCAGTCATACACTCTGATAGTATGCACATTTGTATCAGCCTTACAGAACACTTGCCTCTATGGGGAGCAAGAGAGAAGCAAGAAGCTGACGAAAAGCCCCTCCCATCTGCGGCTCTGTTGCATTATATATTTGAAGAATATGGAGCTGTAAAGGTGAAAGCCCACTCTAAATTGTCCCCTGAGGGGAATAGGAAGGCTGATGAGTTAGTGAAGCAAGGTGCTTTAATGGACAGGAATGGCAGCTGCAGATTGGGGAGATGGGGAGGTAGAAGGAACAACAGGTTAAGGTTATGGATTTAACCGAGGTGCAGGAGAAAGATAAAGAATTTGTAAAAAAATAATAGGAGTAGGGTCAGAAATGTATGAAGAGCACAAGGCTGTACATGTTAAGGATGGAGTAGTCCTATAAGAAGGAAAGTTTGTGGTCCCAGAGGGAGGATGAAATCAGATGATCCACTGGTACCGTGATTTATGAGGACACCAGGGAGCTGAAAGCACCCTAGAAAAGATAAAGGCGGTGTGTTGGTGGCCTAGGATGAAGGACGATGTGGAACATTATGTCAAGAATTGCTTGATTTATGCATAATATAATCCTGATGGAAATGTAAAGAAAGGAGCTTTCCGACATACCAGACCAGTGGTAGGGCCTTGGACTAATTTGCAGATATATTATGTTGGATCCTTGCCACCCACCACAGCAAGGTACAAATATATTCCTGTAGTGATAGACACTTTCACCAAATGGGTGGAAGCTTTCCCAACTAAGACTAACATGGCCAAAGTCACTACAAAAATCGTACTGGAAAGGGTTTTTACTTGCTGGGGATTACCTCGGAGTATAGAGTCGGATCAAGGCACACATTTTACAGCCCAGATAATGCAAGATGTCATGACACTTATAGGGATTAAGCAGAGATTTCACCTACCCTATAGACCACAGTATAGTGGAATTGTGGAAAGGATGAACCGAACTTTAAAAAATATGATGACCAAAATGGTGCAACAACATGGAACAACATATCATATAGTTTTGCCTTATGTATTTATGATGATAAGGAATACAGTGGCATCATCAATGGGTTTACCCCTTATAAACTCATGACTGGAAGAAACATGAGAAGGTTGGAGGAGTTGTTAGGATTAGATTTGTCAGAACCTAAAATAGATGGGATTGTGTCAGAAAAGTGTGTACAGCAGTTGGTAGAGACAGTGAAAGAGGCCAATTATGTGGCAGCTCATCAAATAGGAAAGAAGAAGCAACAGAGTAAAGCCTACTTTGATTCAAAAGTCAGTCCCATAGAATTAAGCCCAGGACAAACAGGAATCATTAGAATACACCAACCCATTTCATTTTTAAATCCAAGGGTTGCAGGGCCCTATGATATCATAGACAAAGCAAGTCCATCAGTATACAGGGTACTAATTTCTCCAGATAAAAGTGGATGGTGCAGCATCAACCAGTGGAATTTGGTGGTGGGGAAACAGGAAAATAATCATCATTGGCATGTAACAATTGATGTACATGATGGTCCCAATTTTGGAGACTTGACAATCGATGTACATGATAGTTCTGATTTGGAAGATCTAAGTTTGGACCAGTTGTTCCAAGAAGATGGCAACAGATCTGACCAAGGAGGAGTTTTTCCATTTTCTCAGTCTGACAATCAGGGGAGTTTTGTAAGGAAAATAAAGAGAAGAAATACATTGGTTCCTGCCTCCCCTATCCTGAAACAAAATTGGATGAGAAAAGAACGACGACTTGAGTCCAAAGACAATTGGGAGCTTAGATTGCATGGGTTGGGAAAAGAGATAGAAAATATGGACTTAAAATAATTTAAGATTGGAACTGGAAATAAGAGCAGATATTACCCTTGTGTGTTTACAGATTTAATTCAACATGAAGAGAATAACGTATTTTATAGTGATGGAATTGACCATGACTGGAGCCATGATTGGTTGTGCTTCAGAAACATTCCTGTGGATGAACATGTCAACAACCAGTTTGTTATATGAAGAACATTCGGTGATCAAAAGCAATTTTTTTCAATGGACATGGGTTATATGGGCACATGTGAAAGAAATAGACGACTCAGATTTGTATTAACACGTACAAAAGCTGGATGAACTCAGCAGGTCGGGCATATGAACATTGAATTCTCCAACTTCTGGTAATTCCCTCCCTCTCCCTTCCCCCATCTCACTTTCACTCTGTCTCCTCTTCTAGCTGCCTATCACCTCCCTCATGATTCTGCCTTCTTCTGCTACCCATAGTGCTTTCCCCTTAGATTCCTTCTTCACCTCTCCTGCCTATCCCCTCCCTGCCTCCCCTCCCCCACCCCTTGATCTTTCCTCTGATTGGTTTTTCACCTGGCACATTCCACCCTCCCCCCCACCTTCTTTATAGGGCCCCTGCCCCCTCCTTCTTCAGTCCTGATGAAGTGTCACGGCCCAAAACGTTGACTGCTCATTTCAACGGATGCTGCCCGACCTGCTAAGTTCATCCAGCTTTTGTACGTGTTGATTTGGCCACAGCATCTGCAGTGTACTTTATATTCAGATGTGTATTAGCTGGGGTAGATGGTTTGATGTGCATGGATAAAACATTAAGTATTCCAGAGGGTACAAAGGTACAATTCCTATGTAATAAAATTTTAGAAGTGACATTGTTTAGTAATCCAGGGGAGATAATTATTAGTCAGTTTTTAGGCCCAATTATTGAGCAACCTTCAGGTGATGATGGCCACAGTAAGATTACAGTTCTGTGGGATCACTTTCATGTGAATATTGAGTGGGATAGTGATCGACACAACAGATGTATCGATTGGGGTGGTCACATCAAGCGTTTCTCAAACCCAAAATGCAGCAGGCCAGGTAGCATCTATAGGAAGAAGCACTGTTGATGTTTTGGGCCGAGACCCTTCGTCAGGACTAACTGAAGTAAAGGTAGTAAGAGATTTGAAAGTTGGAGGGGGAGGGGGAAATCCGAAATGATAGGAGAAGACAGGAGGGGTGGGGTGAAGCTAAGAGCTGGAAAGGTGATTGGCAAAAGGGATACAGAGCTGGAGAAGAGAAAGGATCATGGGACGGGAGGCCTAGGGAGAAAGAAAGAGGGAGGGGAGCACCAGAGGGAGATGGAGAACAGGTGAAGAGTGATTGTGAGAGGGGCAGAGGAAAAAAGGGGGGGGGAATAAATAAATCAGGGATAGAAACATAGAAAATAGGTGCAGGAGTAGGCCATTCGACCCTTCGAGCCTGCACCGCCATTCAGTATGATCATGGCTGATCATCCAACTCAGAACCCTGTACCTGCTTTCTCTCCATACCCCCTGATCCCTTTAGCCACAAGGGCCATATCTAACTTCTTCTTAAATATAGCCAATGAACCGGCCTCAACTGTTTCCTGTGGCAGAGAATTCCACAGATTCACCACTCTCTGTGTGAAGAAGTTTTTCCTCATCTCGGTCCTAAAAGGCTTCCCCTTTATCCTTAAACTGTGACCCCTCGTTCTGAACTTCCCCAACATCGGAAACAATCTTCCTGCATCTAGCCTGTCCAATCCCTTTAGAATTTTATACGTTTCAATAAGATCCCCCCTCAATCTTCTAAATTCCAGTGGGTATAAGCCTAGTCGATCCAGTCTTTCTTCATATGAAAGTCCTGCCATCCCAGGAATCAATCTGGTGAGCCTTCTCTGTACTCCCTCTATGGCAAGAATGTCTTTCTTCAGATTAGGGGACCAAAACTGCACACAATATTCTAGGTGCGGTCTCACCAAGGCCTTGTACAACTGCAGTAGAACCTCCCTGCTCCTGTACTCAAATCCTTTTGCTATGAATGCCAACATACCATTTGCCTTTTTCACCACCTGCTGTACCTGCATGCCCACCTTCAATGACTGGTGTACAATGACACCCAGGTCTCGTTGTACCTCCCCTTTTCCTAATCAGCCACTGTTCAGATAATAATCTGTTTTCCTGTTCTTGCAACCAAAGTGGATAACCTCACATTTATCCACATTAAATTGCATCTGCCATGAATTTGCCCACTCACCTAACCTATCCAAGTCACCCTGCATCCTCTTAGCATCCTCCTCACAGCTAACACCGCCGCCCAGCTTCGTTTCATCTGCAAACTTGGAGATGCTGCATTTATTTCCCTCGTCTAAATCATTAATATATATTGTAAACAACTGGGGTCCCAGCACTGAGCCTTGCGGTACCCCACTAGTCACTGCCTGCCATTCTGAAAAGGTCCCGTTTACTCCCACTCTTTGCTTCCCGTCTGCCAACCAATTCTCTATCTACATCAATACCATACCCCCAATACCATGTGCTTTAAGTTTGCACACTAATCTCCTGTGTGGGACCTTGTCAAAAGCCTTTTGAAAATCTAAATATACCACATCCACTGGCTCTTCCCATCCACTCTACTAGTTACATCTTCAAAAAATTCTATAAGATTTGTCAGACATAATTTTCCTTTCACAAATCCATGCTGACTTTGTCCGATGATTTCACCTCTTTCCAAATGTGCTGTTATCACATCTTTGATAACCGACTCTGGCATTTTCCCCACCACCGATGTCAGACTAACTGGTCTATAATTCCCCGGTTTCTCTCTCCTTCCTTTTTTAAAAAGTGGGGTTACATTAGCCACCCTCCAATCCTCAGGAACTAATCCAGAATCTAAGGAGTTTTGAAAAATTATCACTAATGCATCCACTATTTCTTGGGCTACTTCCTTAAGCACTCTGGGATGCAGACCATCTGGCCCTGGGGATTCATCTGCCTTTAATCCCTTCAATTTACCTAACACCACTTCCCTACTAACATGCATTTCCCTCAGTTCCTCCATCTCACTAGACCCTCGGTCCCTTACTATTGCCAGAAGATTATTTATGTCCTCCTTAGTGAAGACAGAACCAAAGTAGTTATTCAATTGGTCTGCCATGTCTTTGTTCCCTATGATCAATTCACCTGTTTCTGACTGTAAAGGACCTACATTTGTCTTGACCAATCTTTTTCTTTTCACATATCTATAAAAGCTTTTGCAGTCAGTTTTTATGTTCCCTGCCAGCTTTCTCTTATAATCTTTTCTCCCTTTCCTAATTAAGCCCTTTGTCCTCTGCTGGTCTCTGAATTTCTCCCAGTCCTCAGGTGTGCTGCTTTTTTTTGCTAATTTATATGTTTCTTCTTTGGACTTGATACTATCCCTAATTTCCCTTGTCAGCCACAGGTGCACTACCTTCCCTGGTTTATTCTTTTGCCAAACTGGGATGAACAATTGTTGTAGTTCATCCATGCGATCTTTAAATGTTTGCCATTGCATATCCATCGTCAACCCTTTAAGTATCATTTGCCAGTCTATCTTAGCTAATTCACGTCTCATACCTTCAAAGTTACCCTTCTTTAAGTTCAGAACCTTTGTTTCTGAATTAACTATGTCACTCTCCATCTTAATGAAGAATTCCACCATATTATGGTCACTCTTACCCAAGGGGCCTCGCACGACAAGATTGCTAACTAACCCTTCCTCATTGCTCAATACCCAATCTAGAATGGCCTGCTCTCTAGTTGGTTCCTCAACATGTTGGTTCAGAAAACCATCCCGCATACATTCCAAGAAATCCTCTTCCTCAGCACCCTTACCAATTTGGTTCACCCAATGTATATGTAGATAGAAGTCACCCATTATAACGACTCAAGGAAATCTGCAGATGCTGGAAATTCAAACAACACACACAAAATGCTGGTAGAACACAGCAGGCTAGGCAGCATCTATAGGGAGAAGCACTGTCAGGACGAAGGGTCTCGGACCGAAACGCCGACAGCGCTTCTCCCTATAGATGCTACCTAGCCTGCTGTGTTCTACCAGCATTTTGTGTGTGTTGTTGTTCATTATAACTACTGTTCCTTTATTGCACGCATTTCTAATTTCCTGTTTAATGCCATCCCCAACCTCACTACTACTGTTCGGTGGCCTGTACACAACTCCCACCAGCGTTTTCTGCCCCTTAGTGTTATGCAGCTCTACCCATATCGATTCCACATCCTCCAGGCTAATGTCCTTCCTTTCTAGATAGATAGATAGATAGATAGATAGATACTTTATTCATCCCCATGGGGAAATTCAACATTTTTTCCAATGTCCCAAAAAAATTGCGTTAATCTCCTCTCTAACCAGCAATGCTACCCCACCTTGTTACGAATGCTCCTCGCATTGACACACAAAGCCTTCAGGCTTGTTTTTACAACACTCTTAGCCCTTATACAATTATGTTGAAAAGTGGCAATTTTTGCTTTTTGCCCTGGATTTACCTGCGGGATAAGGATAGGGATAATAAAATGCGGGATATTACTGGAGAAAGCTATCGGGATTAAATGCATACAAGTCAAATGGTCGGAGTGCATCACAGGTAACTTTTCACCTTACTACTTTTTGCTTCTACCCTCATTTTACACCCCTCTGGGTGGGGTAAGAAGGGGAGGAGGGGCATTAACAGAAGATAGAGAAATCAATGTTCATGCCATCAGGTTGGAGGCTACCCAGACGGAATATAAGGTGTTGTTTCTCCAACCTGAGTGTGGCTTCATCTTGACAGTAGAGGAAGCCATAGATAGACATATCAGAATAGGAATGGGACGTGGAATTAAAATGTGTGGCCACTGGGAGATCCTGCTTTCTCTGGCAGACAGAGTGTAGGTGTTCAGCGAAAACAGTCTCCCAGTCTGCGTCGGGTCTCACCAATATATAAAAGGCCACACTGGGAGCACTGGACGCAGTATACAACACCAGCCGATTCACAGGTGAAGTGTTGCCTCACCTGGAAGGACTGTCTGGGGCCCTGAATGGTGGTGAGGGAGGAAGTGTAAGGGCAGGTGTAGCACTTGTTTCACTTACAAGTGCCAGGAGGGAGATTGGTGGGAAGGGATGGGGGGTACGAGTGGATAAGGGAGATGCGTAGGGAGCGATCCCTGTGGAAAGCAGAAGTGGGGGGGAAGGGAAAGATGTGCTTGGTAGTGCGATCCCGTTGGAGGTGGCGGAAGTTATGGAGAATTATACGTTGGACCCGGAGGCCAGTGGGGTGGTAGGTGAGGACAAGGAGAACCCCATTCCAAGTGGGGTGGCAGGCGGATGGGGTGAGAGCGGGTGTGCATGATCTGCAGATTTCCTCGTGTAAGCGTTTCTCAAAGGTTGTTTCTCTTGTTATAAACTGTCCACAGGAGGATGTAGTACACTGGGAGAGTAGACTGGAAAGGGCACTAAGGGGCATGGGTAAGAGTTTCTGTCAGGGCCCAGGTCCTTTCAGCGTTTTCAAAACTATTAGGAAATTGCCCACTCCACAACCCCAATTAACTAAAACTACACTAGAACCTAAATGTAGAGAGACTCACATAATACAAATGGGCAGGACTAGTGTTAGAAGATACAGGGGAATTTGTCACTTTGGTACCAGGGTACCAGCATGTGCAGGTAATTTTTAATTTAACTGAAATAATGGTGCCTGAATGGTGCTCATCTACAACAAAACAATTATTTACTCATCTTTTTGGGAGACAACTAAGCAGGAGTGAGTTTAGGTCAGTCAAAAATAGAAAGAAGAGAGGACTATTGGAATTAGTGGGAGCAGGTTACACATCGGGGTAGCAACAGTCAATACCTTAGATGTAGCAGAACTGGAAAATCAGAGACAGTCTCTTCAGCTAAAAATGCGGGATATTACTGGAGAAAGCTATCAGGATTAAATGCATACAAGTCAAATGGTTGGAGTGCATCACAGGTAACGCTGGATTCACTTAAATTTTTGAAACTACTTCAGGATACAATGAATTTGATAATTAGAATAGAGTAGTACAGCACATTACAGGCCCTTTGGCCCACAAGGAGACCCTGCCTCCCATATAACCCCCCACCTTAATTGACCGCATAGACTTCCTATCTAAAGGAACACATGAAGCGGAGATCTGTACTACCTATACTAGTTGGTTGCTCACCATGGTTGGTACGAACTTATTACAACTTGATGCACATCAAGTACCAAATTGGATATCAGATGAGCAATTAATAGAATGGGTTGGAGAAGAGGTTCTGTTATGTCATATTAGAAGTCTTACACTAACCAATAGAGTACTGGGTACTTGTGATGATGGTAAAGGGAGGTTTTATATTGGTGCAGTATTTCACATTCCCCAACATGGAAATAATTTAACTTATTCTGAAAAGGGTTCACAATGTAGGTAAATTTTCACAACCCATCAAAACATGCTATTGTTATGAATGGTATCAGAAAAGGGATAGATCTATCAAAATGTCATCGAGCGGGAAACCACTGGGTTGTCCAGAAGAGATGACTAGACAGAAACTTGTGGATTGTGTTTTCAAAACTTACAAGAATTGTTCATTGTCTATTTTGCCTGTGAATAATGATTCTTTTCTGCAGTATGCATTGGTGGGTCAAACATATTATATAGCAACATCAGCCATGAATTATACCAAGGGATGGAAGGAGTGTCTTTTGGAAAGTCACAATGTTGCAATTGGGGATGTGACTTTAAATTTGACTATTGGAGTACAAGCTTTGCCTCAACCAGCAGTGGAGAAGGTGGTGGAGAAAAATCTTGCAATCCAACGAACTGATACAGATTGATATTTGTGGGACTATTTTGTTACTGAGTTGCCACCGATTCCTCATTTGACTGCACACTGGACACGAGTTGTGGTGGAGGCAAAGGAGATAATTCATCAATGGACTGAACATACAAAAGTTATTAAGACACATGCTGATAGGGCAAATTAAATATTGAGTGATTCAGACTTTTGGGATAAGTTTTGGAATTGAGAATCAAATGTTCAAATACATCCATGGGTGAGTATAATCTCACATGCTGCTGTAGTATTAATTTTATGTACACTGATAATTGTATTATTTAATATTTATCAACTTAGAAGATGGAAGGCTGAAATTATGCAAAGGGTAGAGAGTGATGATTTTGCAGTACTGAAAAAACAATGGCTGGTATAAAAATTGTATGAGTTTAGTAAGTAAATGTTATAATGTAAGTGCAGCACACCGGCTGGGTTAGGGTCATGGCAATCCAATGGATGGTCAACAGAATAGAGGAGGATGGTGATCCTAAGATAAATATCTTTGGATCAAGAGGAGGGAGATGTTGGCCAGAAAGAATGACAATTTGCAAATCAGTGAATTCACATGAATCAAGGACAGTGGAAACTGACAGACTAATCGTTTTTGTTCTTGCCGCACGCTTGGCAATGAAAGCTGCCATTTTGTGAAGACACTCTATTCTCCATTTTGTGTGCTTGACATGCTGGGCTTGATCAATGTTTTAAAGTAGACACAATGATGTTCCAGGTAATCTGCTGGACTGGAGATCAATTCCAAGTAAGAAGTTATTTGTCAGATGTTCTTTGGTTGGCTATAACATGCAAGTTTATGAATATTGGGGCTGATGCCTGCCTGAAGTGATTCAGGCTCATTGCTGATTGAGAACAAATTATTGTCTGTCACTTGTTGAGTAGAGAACAATAAATGGATGCTGGCTTGGAGCAGAGTCAATAACAAGGTGTTAGAGGACAGACATATGACCTGTGGCCAATGACACTGGAATGCAATATTTGAATTGATAAGAAATGGATATAAAAGTTGATGCTTCGTGCGTGTTGATAGCGGTAACTTCGAAGAATAACCATTGCAGATACAAGTGTAAGCAACCCTGTGTGAAACATGTGGTGAGTGAATTGAGACAACGAGGAATGCCTAGCCAGCGTAAACTGTCTTGTCCGGGTAATACCTTTACTATTCTTTGACTATTCAGGAGAGTCAGGGATACCTAGCGAGTGTGCACACAAGATATTTAGTGTATGAACTCACATACTTATTAGTTTAAACAATAAAGGTACTTGTCAGTAAACAGAGATTTCTCAGTGCCTCACTAATCATTGCTGTAAATAGTAAGTATTTTTTTTCAACAGTGTTAAGGTGCTTGGAAGTAGGTACAGAGGAGATGTCGGGGTAAGTTTTTTTACGCAGAGAGTGGTGAGTGCGTGGAGTGGGCTGCTGGTGACAGTGGTGGAGGCAGTTATGTGGAGGTGGACAGGTAGATGGAGCTCAGAAAAATAGAGGGCTATGGGTAATCCTAGGTAATTTCTAAGGTAAGGACATGTTCAGCACAGCTTTGTGGGCCAAAGGGCCCGTATTGTGCTGTAGGTTTTCTATGTTTCTAATTAATAAGCAGGATAGACAAAGGAAACTTGGTTGATGTTGTGTACTTGGATTTTCAGAAGACCTTTGACAAGGTGCCACACACTAGGCTTTTTAACAAGTTAAGAGCCCAGGGTATTACAGAAACGATTCTAGCATGGATAAAGCAGTAGCTGATTAGCAAGAGGCAAAGAATAGGAACAAAGGGAGCCTTTTCTGCTTGGTTGCCGGAGACTATGTGGTGTTCCACAGAGTTTGTGTTGGGACTGATTCTTATTACCTTCTATGTCAATGATTTGGATGATGGAATTGATGACTTCGTTATAAAGTTCGTAGACGATATAAAGATAGGCAGATAGTGCTGAAGAAGCAGGGAAGCTGCAGAAGGACGGACAAATTAGAAGAATGAGCAAAGAAGTGGCAGATGGAATACAGTGTCAGGAAGTATATAGTCATGTGTTTTGGTAGAAGATATGAAAGGGTTGACTATTTTCTGAATGAAGAGAAACTACAAAAATACAGGTGCAAAGGGATTTGAAATTCCTTGTGCAGGATTCCTCAAAGGTTAATTTAGAGGTTGAGTCTGTGGTAAGGAAGGCAATCACGATGTTAGCAATCACTTCAAGAGGACGAGAATATAAAAGCAAGTACGTACTGGATTTAGAAAAGATGTGCTGAAACTGGAGAGGGTTTAAAGGAAGTTCAAGAAAATGATTCCAGGATTGAACGGCTTGTCATATGAAAAGCATTTGACGGCTCTGGGCCTATATTCGCTGAAATTCAGAAGAATGAGGAATGACCTCATTGAAATCTATCAAACGGTGAAAGTCCTTGAAAGAATGGATGTAGAGAGGACATTTCCTCCCGTGGGAGAGTCTAAGACCAGAGGACACAGCCTCAGAATAGAGGGGTGTCCTTTTAGAATGGAGATGAGGAGGAATTTCTTTAGCGAGAGAAAGGTGATTATGTGGAATTCTTGGCCATAGACAGCTGTGGACACAGTCTTTATATACATTTAAAGCAGAGATTGATAGATCAGGGCATAAAGAGATACGTGGAAAAGGCAGGAGATTGGGAAAATTGGATTAGTCATGATGAAATGGCAAGGCAGAGTCAATGGCTAAGTGGCTTAATGGTCCGATGGTGATTGTATCACCAACCCCTAAATAGCCACTGGGATATTGAGGAACAGATATGAAGGCAGATTTAGGAAAGGTATAAAAACAATAGGCTTGTTGTCATGGGGGACTTCAACTTCCTTAATATAAACTGGGAACTTCTGAGTGCAAGAGTTTAGATAGGGCAGAATTTATTAGGTGCATCCAGGAGGGTTTCTTAAATCAACAGATAGTCCAACAAGAGGAGGGGCTGTACCGGACCTTCTGTTGGGTATTGAGCCTGGCCAGGTGATCAACCTCACTAGTGCTTTATAAAGCCTCAAGATTACATCCTTGCTTTTGTCCTCTCAAAATGAAGGTTAACATCATATTTGCCTTCCTCAAGCTGCAAATTAACTTTCACTTCCTCAAAGTTAACTGCCCATACACGTATCTTCATATCGTCTGCAAACTTGCCCATAAAGCCATCAATTCCATTATCCAAATCATTAAAATATAATGTAAAAAGAAGCTTTTGATCATGGCAGATTTGAAATATGAAAGAAAATGTCAAACTCGAACAGGTCAAGGACAGTGGAAGCAGACATATCAATTGTCTTTGTTTTTGCCAAATGCTTAGAGCTGGAGGCTGCCATTTTCAGTAACTGCTTATGTGTCCATTTTGTATAAGAGTTGCTTGGCTTGATCAGTGTTTTAAAGAAGACACAATAATGTTTCAGATAATCTCGTGGACTAGAGATAATTTTCGAATAAGAAGTTATTTGTGAGACGTTTTTGGTTGGATATAACATGCAGGTTTTTGACTGTTGGAGTCATTATCTGTTTTGAGTGAATCAAGCTTGTTGCTGATTGACAACAAAAAGCCATAAATTACTGATTGTCACCTGTTGGGAAGAGGACATTAATGGATGCTAGCCTGAAGCAGAACTGATAAAAAGGTGTTAAAGGTCAGACACATGACATACAGCAAATGACACTGGAATGCTCCAGTGTTCCTTAGATTCAGGATCAGTTCCTGAGGATTGGAGAATGGCTAATTTTATCCCACTTTTAAAGAAAGCGGGGAGGGAGAAAACAGAGAACTATCATCCTGTCAGCCTAACATCAGTAGTGGGGAAGATGCTAGAGTCCATTATTAAAGATGAAATAGTGGCTTATCTAGATAGCAGTGATAAGATTGGGCTGAGCCAGCATGGATTTACCAAGGGCAAATCATGCTTGACTAATCTATTGGAGTTTTTCAAGGATGTAACCAGGAAGTTAGACAAGGGAGATCCAGTGGATGTAGTGTACTTAGATTTTCAGAAGGCATTTGATAAGGTCCCACATAGGAGATTGGTGGGTAACATCAGAGCTCATGGCATTGGGGGGAAGATATTGACATGGATAGAAAACTGGTTGACAGATAGAAAGCAAAAGGTAGCGGTGAATGGGTGTTTCTTGGAAAGGCAGGTGGTGACTAGTGGGGTGCCACAGGGCTCGGTATTGGGACCACAGCTGTTTACGATTTACATCAACGATTTAGATGAAGGCATTGAGAATAACATCAGCAAGTTTGCTGATGATACTAAGCTGGGTGGCAGTGTGACATGTGATGAGGATGTTAGGAGAATTCAGGGTGACTTGGATAGGCTGGGTGAGTGGGCAGATACTTGGCAGATGACGTTTAATGTGAATAAGTGTGAGGTTATCCACTTTGGGAGTAAGAACAGGAAGGCAGATTATTATCTGAACGGTGTAGAGTTAGGTAAGGGAGAAATACAAAGAGATCTAGGAGTCCTTGTTCATCAGTCACTGAAGGTGAATGAGCAAGTGCAGCAGGCAGTGAAGAAGGCTAATGGAATGTTGGCCTTTATTACAAAGGGAATTGAGTACAAGAGCAAGGAAATCCTTTTGCATTTGTACAGGGCCCTGGTGAGACCACACCTGGAGTATTGTGTACAGTTTTGGTCTCCAGGGTTAAGGAAGGACATCCTGGCTGTAGAGGAAGTGCAGCGTAGATTCACAAGGTTAATTCCTGGGATGTCCAGACTGTCTTACGCAGAGAGGTTAGAGAGACTGGGCTTGTACACGCTGGAATTAAGGAGATTGAGAGGGGATCTGATTGCAACATATAAGATTATTAAGGGATTGGACAAGATAGAGGCAGGAAATATGTTCCAGATGCTGGGAGAGTCCAGTACTAGAGGGCATGGTTTAAGAATGAGGGGTAGGTCATTTAGGACAGAGTTAAGGAAAAACTTCTTCTCCCAGAGAGTTGTGGGGGTGTGGAATGCACTGCCTCAGAAGGCAGTGGAGGCCAATTCTCTGGATGCTTTCAAGAAGGAGCTAGATAGGTATCTTATGGATAGGGGAATCAAGGGATATGGGGACAAGACAGGAACCGGGTATTAATAGTAGATGATCAGCCATGATCTCAGAATGGCGGTGCAGGCTCGAAGGGCCGAACGGTCTACTTCTGCACCTATTGTCTATAATGCAATGCTTGAATTGATAAGAAATGAATATAAAAGTGGACACTTCAATTGCGCTATTAGTAGTAACTCCAGAAAATTACCATTGCGGGGAAGAAGCAATGCACAGGGGCTCAGAGAAGAAAGGATCGATCGTCTGGCCAAAGGTAATCCCCTATTTCTGTGTTATCAACTGGAAAAGTTGTCCGAGTGAGCATTGGTAGAGAGTCAACAGTAGAATTCATGTTCTAAGTTATTGGTCTAGAGTCAACAGTTTCATTGTTGTTTGTGTAGAGACAGTAAAGTGGGAGCTTCGATTAAGTACAAGTTGCATAGTGAGTTTCCTTACTTAGTTCCACTGACGAACAGTCAATATATTTTGGTACCAGGATGGGCTCGGAGAAAAAACAAATAGCAGCCTGGGACCGCCCAGGAGGTTAGCATATTAAAATGGGAAAAGGAGAGGTCAAGAGGAACCCATGGGGTTCGGATGATTGGAGGGATCATTTTCTTAAATACTTACGGAGAAAATGGCCCAACGATGAGGCATGGATAAGGCAGATTGAGATTAAAATCTTGTCTCTGTCTAAATGTGCAATGTGTAATTTATAGCAATTTGTAATAAATAGAATGCAGAACAGGACAGTCAATATAGCACAGAAATACAACTGCATCAGCGTGAGTTAATCAGCCTGATGGCCAGGTGGAAGAAGCTGTTCCTGAGCCTGTTGGTCCTGGCTTTAATAGTGCAGTACTATTTCCCAGATGCTAGCAGCTGAAGCAGTTTGTGGTTTGGGTGACTCATGTCCCCAATTATCCTTCAGGCCCTTTTTACACACCTGTCTCTGTAAATGTCCTGAATAGTGGAAAGTTCACATCTATAGATGCGCTGGGTTGTCTGCACCACTCTCTGCAGAGTCCTGTGATTGAGGGAATTTACAGTTCCCATACCAGGCGGTGATGCAGTCAGCCAGGATGCTCTCAATGCATAATGAGGGAAAAGGAGAAAATGGGGAGAGGAATGTGAAAAGCAAGTATGGAAGTAGGGAAATGGAAAAGTCAGTGTCAGGATTTACGGACTACTATATTATTCAGAAATTGATAGCTGAGCACAAAGGCAGCGCTAGCCACACCAAGTGTTTAAAACAAATCATAAAGCTGCAAAGTCAACTCTCAGTTCAGAATGGAGTGATATGTGCATCTGGTGCGAGGGCTGATATTGATGGTGATGTGGATTGGACTGATTTGGCGTATGAGGCAACATTCTTCAAAAGTGAGGATTATTGGGGAAGTGGCCTGCCTCCAAGAGGGGATGGAACCTTCAATATCCACTGCCCCAATGATACCTGTGGTAACAGAGGGAGTTCAGGAAACACCATAGCTAGAGGGACCAGTTGTAACACAGTATTCTAGCACTTTTGATATGGCCTAATTGACTGCTATGGCTGTGAATATACCAAAGTGTGTACTGGGAGACAATTCTCAGGAACTTTTCCAGCACACGCTAATTCATGGCTTAGATGAAGTAGAGGAATGGAAGTTAGCCCTTCTGAGTTTAACTTCAATGTTACAGTCAGCTCTGCTGGAGGCATGGGCCCAAGGCCAGGGGACACAGGGTGATTTACAGGAGGCTATATTAAAAACTTCAGGGGCCAATCGAGGTGACCAAGTTGAAATTTCGTACAAGTACAGACAGCAGAAAGTGGAGCATCCCTCTGCATTTGTGACCAGGTTGTGGCTAGTTTTCCTGAGTGATATGTACCAGAGGTTGTGGTACATATTGGTACCAATGACATAGGTAGGAAAAGGGAAGAGGTCCTGAAACAAGACTACAGGGAGCTAGGAAGGAATTTGAGAAGCAGGTCTGCAAAGGTAGTAATCTCCGGGTTACTGCCTGTGCCACGTGACAGTGAGAGTAGGAATGGAATGAGGTGGAGGATAAATGCGTGGCTGAGGGATTGGAGCAGGGGGCAGGGATTCAGATTTCTGGATCATTGGGACCTCTGTTGGGGCAGATGTGACCTGTACAAAAAGAATGAGTTGCACTTGAATCCTAGGGGGACCAATATCCTGGCAGGGAGGTTTGCTAAGGCTACTGGGGAGAGCTTAACCTAGAATTGTTGGGGGGTAGGAAACAAACTTGTCATGGTCCCCTCCGGCAATTCCCCACCTTGCTATTACCACAGTAATTGGGCTTCAATCCCCTCGTCTAATTACCAATCATTCCCAGTTCCACTAATTACACACATCTGCCTTCCATCAGTAAATGCAGGATAAAAACCCTGTAATCACAATAAGGAGCTGCCAGTTCGTTGGTCAACTCCTGTATGAGTAATCTCGTTTCATGGTTTTTTAGGACCGTCAGTTCTAAATTCTGCATCATTTTCCTGGATTCTCTATGTGAATCTAGTTTCCGTGTCAAGACTCTCCTGGATACCTATTCCACGCCTGCGACTGTGCTAACGCCTCTCGATCCTACCTCCGTGCCTGTGTCCAGCACTCAGGTTCACCCCGTAGCCATGTCCTTGCAACAGAACTGAAGAGACTGGGGAAGAGGAGGTTAGCTCACAAATAGAGAAAGCTTGTAGAGTAGTGGTCACCAATCTTTTTAAGCCCAAGATCCCCTACCCCCACCTTAGTGAAAGGCAAGATTGACCTACTAAATCGTTTAGAGAAAAAACAGCTCAGATTGTACTTCCAACTTGAGGCCCTTTATTTGGGCTAATTGTATTTTAATTCCATAAAATGCTTCTGTCAAAATTTCAAATTAATTCAACCAAGGAAACACTGTAACTAGCATATCAAACAGGCCATAGCGGCATCGAGCTCATCCAATAATGCCTTGAATAAGCGATGCTGAAGCGTTTTGTTCGAATCAAGTTTACCAGTTTGACCATCAGTGTCACTACATGAGAAAAGTCCACGACTTTCCCAGCCAAGGCCTGCTGATGAATCACACAGTGATAATCCAGGAAGTCATTGCCACCAGTTTATGAATGGGGATGTCATTTTTACAGACTTTTTTTTTAAACAAATTGTAAATATCCTCACCTCTCATTCTCTCCTTTAAGTGAGGAAGTCCTCCTTTGTTGTAAAATCCTGGAAAGCCATTCTGACAAAAACAACAAACTGAGCTGTTTGCATTACATCCAGGGATTCATCAAACTGTCGTGAAAAAATATTCACAGACTGACAAGTCCTTTAACACTGTTGATCCATGTCCTTTGAGCAGCATGTTTGCTTGGCCTTCAACCCCGATTTCAGCTCCTCAACTTTCCTGGTATTGGTAAACTTACTGAGACACTAGTGTAAGTTTCAGGGGTACGCAAGCTAATGACACCACTGTTTTTGTTTCCCATTTCTTGTACATTTGGGGAATATTGTAATTTAAAGGGGGAAGTAGGGTTCTAATGTGAGTATTATAAAGATAAGTTAATACCAATTAGGATCATGGTAAAGCTGTTTGTAAAGAGAGATTGTTTCCAGGGTTGCAGGATTTTCCTTCCGGTCTTTTCAGCCCGGTGCGCATTAGTGAAAACCTCTGTATGCGAATATTGTTCTACCATCCTAGATAAAGTTGTTCCTTTTAGGCATGAAGTTGTCAAGTGGTCCTTTTTCAAAGTAGAAGTTCAAAAGGTTTATCAGGCATAATGTATTTGTGTATTTATTTTTCTTTTTTTTCAGGATCTACTGGGAAAGTCTCAAAGATCAACAGGTCGACCATGATTGACTGGTTGGCGACCACTATTGTAGAGAGTGCAAGAGGGAGGATAGGCAGATGATAAAGAAGGGACGCGCTCAGACAGAAGGTTTGAAAAGTGTCTATTTTAACACAAGGAGTGTTGTGAACAAAGCGGATGAGCTTAGAGTGTGGATCAGTACTTGGAGATATGATGTGGTGGCCACTACAGAGACTTGGATGGTTCAGGGATAGGAATGGTTACTTCTGCACGGCTGCAGAAAAGGTGGATGCGAAGAGCCCTGTTGGCAGCTGATGGAGTAACATTGTTTTAGATTGCTCCTACCTTACTTACTTTATTGTCTCCTACCAGTTTTTTTGAAACCTTATTATAATACTTTAACACTGCTCTACTATGGCTGGGAAAAGAACAAAAGCTTTTGCAAAATAAAGAGGAAGCAGAAGACGAATCCCCAGTCACTTTTGATTCAATAAGTGACTTCCTTAAATGGCAAAAATTGGAATTTTCTAGGTGTTTCAATGACTTAATGGCAAATTGGATATAATTCAACAAACTTTAACTGAGCATGAGAACCGAATTCAGGAAAATACAGCAAAGTTGGTGATACTTGAAGAGGATGTTGAAGATACAATTAAATTCTTTATCCAATCCTTATCCTTATCCAATGAAAAATGATGAAAAGGACTATCAGTCTAGAAAATAGAAACAGGAGAAATAACTTGCAAATTCTGGGTCTTGAAGAATCAATTTAAGGCACTGACCCTACGAAGTTCTTTGAAAGCTTTCTGAAACAGTTATTCTGTTTTATTCACTTCTGAACCGAAGCTCGATCTAGCATATCGCTCGCCGGCTTTGAAGCCATTGAAGTCGGCAGCGAGACCCAGGTCCGTCAATCTAAGTATTAAGGTCCTTTTAATTCGCCATACCTGTCAACTACGAATGATCGATTTCCATGGTTACAAGGTCAGATTTGTGGAAGACTATTCGCCTGAAGTTGTGGCTGAGCGTATGAAATATAAAGAAGTTATGTCAGAACTTTACAATAAAGGATTTAAACCATCTCTTCGGTTTCCCACCCGTCTGAGTATTGTTTTGAAGAATGGATTGTAAAGAAGAATAAGGTCGGTTGAAGACGCAAAAGAGTTTCTGAGGGCTGAAGTCTAAAACTTAAATTTCATATTTGATCAATTTTTTCTTCTGTTAATATGAATTTGAAATAAGGTTTCAATAAGCTTATGTTTTGGCTGTTCATATACTGTCTTTTGTTCTTTTTGATACTTTTTTATTATATCCCTTTTTGAGGCTTTATTTTAATATAGCTTTCTTTGAATTTGTTTAAATTGACCATTTTATTTTTTTGAATACTGAGTTTGAATACTATTTTTCTTTTTATGTTGTGTCTTGGTAGGGACATAATTGACCTTGAAGGACCAGAGTTTCTGTCAACAGGATTTTTTGGGGAGGTAACTTAGTTGTTAGCTCACTGACTGTCTATTGGTCAGCCTTCTGGCTTTGGGTGGGGGAGGGGCTAGGGCCTATTTCTTTCTGGGAGCTGTGTTGGGTTGATTATATGATTACCTGTTTGACTAACTTACCTTACGATTTGCTTTCTAGTTTCAATAACTTACGGCCAGATCTTTTAATTACATGATGATTTGTATTTAAAATGGTTCAAAATATAAACTTATTTAGTTGGAACGTGAAAGGGCTGAATCACCCCATTACACGGGACAAAGTGTTTGCTTATATTAAAAAATTAAAAGCATCCATTATTTTCTTACAAGAAACGTACATACACAGCTGTGATAGTTTACGTTTTTTTACTTGGTGGAAGGATATGCAATTCCATTCTTTGTTTAATGCAAAATCATGTGGAGTTTCGATTTTTGTAGATAATAGTTTCCTTTGTTCAGCATAAAGTTGTTTCGCCTCATAATGGTCAATTTGTTATTGTATCAGGGAGTTTAGACAATAAATTGATTGTTTTTGCTAATGTATATGCCCCCAATGTAGATGATCCAGGATTTTTTGAACGCCTATTTTCGTTTTTACCAGATTTGTATACTTACTCTCTTGTAATGGGAGGAGATTTTAACTACTGGTTAGATCCAGTATTAGATTGCTCATCTGTCAAACCAGCCACACTTAATAAATCAGCTTTGTTTATCCAATCCTTTCTAACTAAATGTGATATAGTTGATGCCTGGCATTTTCTTCATCCGATGGACAGGGAGTATTCTTTTTTCTCTCATGTCCATCATTCTTATACCAGGATTGATTATTTTTTTATTGACAGTCGAATGATTCCATTGATTCGATTGATCAAATATAAAAAGATTGCTATTTCTGATCACTCTCTTGTACTTCTATCTCTGAGTCTTCCTGGTACTATCCCTATGAGTAGATTTTGGCAATGTAATTTAACTCTGTTATCCGATGAGGACTTTTTAAAATTTATGAAGAATCAAATTACTCTTTTTGAAAAATATACGTTGGAAGAGATGTCTAGTCTTATTATATGGGTTACTTTTAAAGCATATGTCCGGAGTCAAATTATTTCTTATACCGCAAATATCATCAAAAAAGCTAACAAAGAGAGAAACGAACTAGCTAATCAGTTGAAACAACTGGATCATAAGTATGCTTCAGTACCTGATCCTGAAACATATAAGAGATAGATAGATAGATAGATAGATAGATACTTTATTCATCCCCATGGGGAAATTCAACATTTTTTCCAATGTCCCATACACTTGTTGTAGCAAAAACTCATTACATACAATACTTAACTCAGTAATAATATGATATGCATCTAAATCACTAACTCAAAAAGCATTAATAATAGCTTTAAAAAAAAAGTTCTTAAGTCCTGGCAGTTGAATTGTAAAGCCTAATGGCATTGGGGAGTATTGACCTCTTCATCCTGTCTGAGGAGCATTGCATCGACAGTAACCTGTCGCTGAAACTGCTTCTCTGTCTCTGGATGGTGCTATGTAGAGGATGTTCAGGGTTTTCCATAATTGACCGTAGCCTACTCAGCGCCCTTCGCTCAGCTACCGATGTTAAACTCTCCAGTACTTTGCCCACGACAGAGCCCGCCTTCATTATCAGCTTATTAAGACGTGAGGCGTCCTTCTTCTTAATGCTTCCTCCCCAAAACGCCACCACAAAGAAGAGGGCGCTCTCAACAAGATGTATTGAAACCAAAACTAAATATGATCTCCTTTTAACTTATCCAATTCAAAGCCAGCTATTAAAAGATAGAAGTCAATTTTATATCCATGGAGATAAAACTGGTAAGCTACTGGCTAATCAATTGAAGCCATTTATAGCTAAGCGGCAAATTGAAGAAATACGTAAAATTAATGGGGATATAACAACTGATCACTTTGAAATTAACGACACTTTTTGGGAATTTTATTCCAAGTTGTATAGTTCTGACTCTGTTAATGATAATATTGCAATGTATAATTTTTTAGATCAATTTAGATGATCGTAGGCAATTGGATCAACCCATTTCCCAGGAGTAAATTGCTCAGGCTATTCAAGAATTGCATTCTGGGAAATCCCCAGGATTCGATGGATTCTCTGGAGAGTTTTATAAGGCTTTTTTCCTCCTTGCTTATACCACACTTATGTTTTACCCTTACAGATTCCTTCAAGGTAAGAAGATTACCGCAGTCTTTTTACGAAGCTTCCATTTCGCTTATTCTCAAAAAGAGTAAGAATCCTACTGAATATTCTTCGTATAGACCTATCTCTTTACTCAATTTTGATACTAAAATTTTATCTAAAGTGTTGACTCATAGACTTGAAAATATATCTTCTATAATTTCGGATTATCAGACAGGATTTATTAAAAATTGAAATTCCCATTTTAATATATGGCGTTTGTTAAATGTTATACATTCTCCATCTAAGGAAATATCGGAATGTGTGATATCTTTGGATGCAGAGAAGGCCTTTGACAGAGTTGAATGGAATTATCTTTTTACATCCTTAGAAAAATTTAATTTTGGACTTAATTTTATTCATTGGATTAAATTACTTTGTTTATTTCCCTCCACTCGGGTTCTTACTAATCTTCAGAATTCTAAACCCTTTAAACTCCAACGTGGAACTAGACAAGGTTGTCCTTTGAGCCCTCTGCTTTTTGATTTGGCATCAGAACCCTTAGCAATTGCTTTTCAAGAGTCTAAAGAGATTACTGGTATTTTAAGGAGAGGTACTATCCATAAAGTGTCACTCTATGCTGATGACTTATTGCTTTTTATACAACCTCTGATATACAACCAATGATACAACCTCTTTACCATTTGTGTTCTGTCTACTGACTAATTTAAGTCAGTTCTCAGGAGATAAATTAAATTGACATAAGAGTGAACTGTTCCCTTTAAACAATTTAATACCAACTAATATTAACTGTGTTGCCCTTAAGGCATTTGTTTAGCTTTATTACATTTTTGTTTTAGTAATTCGTTTGTAATTATTTTCTAAAGTTAAGGTTGTTGAAAGTAAATTCATTGTCTGTGATGTATCGCGGCATGCGATGACGTCACACCCGGTTTTGCTGCGTCTTGTGGGAAAATACCGGTTTGGAGAAATGGGAAGGAAGGGGCTTGTGTGTGCAGGATCAGTGCGAGAAAAATTTCTTTCTACGCACTAAGAAACATCATAGAAGCAATGCCGTAAGTTCATAAGATAATCGATATGTTGAAGTAAAAATGTTAACGCTGATTCTGTTAAAAGTAATGATGGTTGATAAAGTTATTTTCTTGTCCTATTGAAAATGTTACCGGATAGTTTGTGTTGAAGTATTTAAAGCAGTTGATGGCGTAGGTAGATTCTGATTGTATGTCGTATTTTAATGTAATATAGTTTGTCATAGTTTTATTTTTACAAGTATTTATGATGTAAATGTGATGCCAAGAAGGAAACAAATACTGTATATACTTTGTATAGTTTTATCAACAGTTTTCACCATACGTTAATGTGGAAGAGTGAACAGTAAATGGTTAATCTTACTGGGATCGTGCCTCATCGACTACGGTTTATACTTAGTGTTTAGTTCAGAGTTTTTATACCTGTGCGAGAACACTATATTAACCATCCTTTTAAAATTTTAAGAAAACAAATCACGTATTTAGGAGTAACAATTACTAAGAATTATAAACATTTATTTAAGGAAAATTTTTTAACTTTAATGAATTATGTTAAAAAAACTTTCTAATTGGTCACCTCTTTCTTTATCACTGATCGGCTGAATTATTTCTATTAAAATGAATATCTTACCTAAACTTATATACCTTTTTCAAGCTGCGCCTATTTTTATTCCTAAACCTTTTTTTGACTCTTTGGATTCAATTCTTTCTTCCAATATATGGAAGAATAAAAAACCTCGAATAAATAAAGTTCACCTTCAAAAACCAAACAGAATGGAGGCTTTGCCTTACCCAATTTTAGATTATATTATTGGGCAGTTAATATACAAAATATTACATTCTGGATATATTACATTAACCATTTGAATTGTCCTACATGGGTTTCTTTGGAAGTCAACTCTGTTATGAAATTATCCATTATTTCTTTACTTGGATCCTCGCTTCCTTTATCTTTAAATATACTAACTGCCAATGTGGTGGTCAAATATACTTTGCGGATTTGGTTACAGTTTAGAAAACATTTTGGTTTATTGAGATTCCCTCTCAAGTCCCATCTTTTCTAAAATTGTTTTTTTTAAACCATCTTTAATTGACCTATCCTTTAAAGAATGGAATAGATTGGGTATTAAACGATTTCAGGATTTATTTGATGGAGGGAATCTCTCTTCTTTTGTGCAACTTTCAACGAAATTTAACCTTTCCAATACTCACTTTTTTTGATATTTACAGATTAGAGATTTTTTAAGATCCCAACTACATACATTTCCTACAAGTCAAGATAAGAATATAATAGATACAATTTTTAATCTGAAACCCTTTGACAACGGTTCAATATCTTACATTTACAGTCTGCTGTTGCAACTGAAAAAGGCCTCTTTAGATACAATTAAAGGACACTTGGGAAAGGATTTACAGATTTTCATAGCTGGAAGAGTATTTTCAAATTGATTAATTCTTCATTATGTGCTCGTCATTCTTTATTACAATTCAAAGTGGTACATGGAGTTCACATGTCTAAAGACAAGCTCTTTCATTTCTACACAGGTATTTTCCCCTACTGTGTTAGATGTACTAATAGAGTGGCCACGTTAATTCATATGTTTTGGACATGTCCGAGCCTTGAAAAAATTTGGAAAGATGTATTTCAAACTTTTTCTGTACTTTTCAATGTTAGTTTTAAGCCCAATCCCTTGACTGCCATGTTTGGTATTGTTGAGGATAGTATTACAAAATGGAAGCCATCTAATTTACAGGTATTGGCCTTTATGTCTCTTATGGCCAGGAAGGTGATCTTGCTCAAATGGAAGGAGGCTGCCCCGCCCATTCATGTTCAATGGCTATCTGAAATTATGTTGTGCCTTGATCTAGAGAGGAATCGTTGTTCGATTTCTGATTCTAAACATGATTTTCCTTTTCTTTTGTAATTTATTTTTTATATTGAAGTTCATCATCAAACAAGCATTTCCATAAGATGTATTTCATGATTTTCTAATGTTATGGGGACGCATTCTGAGCTATTTTCATAATCTTTGAACTGTTATTAAAGTATGGATCTGAGGCATGATTAATATATTATATGGTAAGGTATTTTTTTCTCTTTTGTTTTCACCAACCAGCTCATTTTGGTAGTGGGGGGTAGATATTTTTAAATAAAATACAATTATTTTATTTCATTTCATTTCATAATTCAATCTTTTTTTTCTACATGATTGATTTGGAATATGGGATACTGTGATTTAAATGTAATGTAATTCATTTTACTTGTATCCTTATGAATTTTGTATTTGTATCCATGCAATTTATATATTAATATTAATAAAAATATTGAAAGAGTAAAGGTGGACGCCATGGAGGAATTGTCTATGGAGTCTCTGTGGGTGGAGGTTAGGAACAGGAAAGGGTCAATAACTTAACTGGGTGTTTTTATAGGTGGCCAATATTAACAGGGATATTGAGGAGCAGATAGGGAAACAGATCCTGGAACGGTGTAATAATAACAGAGTTGTTGTGATGGAAGATTTTAAAAATTAAAAAAAGTGAGGGAGTGTCCCAAGGGTTCAATGTCTATTTAGGAATTGGATGGCAGAAGTGAAAAAACTGTTCCTGAATTGCTGAGTGTGCACCTCCTACCTGATGGTAACAGTGAGAAAAGGGCATGCACTGGGTGCTGGAGGTTCTTATTAATGGATGCTGCCTTTCTGAGACACCACTCCCTGAAGATGTCCTGGGTACTTTGTAAGCTAGTACCCAAGATGGAGCTGATGAAGCTGACTAGATTTACAACCCCCTGCAGCTTCTTTTAGTCCTGTGCAGTAGCACCCCCATCCCCATACCAGGCAGTGATGTATCAGAATGGTACATCTATAGAAGTTTTTGAGTGTATTTGTTGACATGCCAAATCTCTTCAAACTCCGAATGAAGTATAGCCATGGTCTTGCCTTCTTTATAACTGCATCGATTGTAGAGACCAATTTAGATCCTCAGAGATCTTCACACCCAAGAACTTGAAACTGCTCTCTCTCTCCACTTCTGATCCCTTAATGAGGTTTGGTATGTGTTCCTTTGTCTTACCCTTCCTGAAGTCCATGATTAGCTCTTTCGTCTTACTGATGTTGAGTGCCAGGTTGTTGCTCCGACACCACTCCACTAGTTAGCATATCTCTCTCCTGTACGCCCTCAGTTCACCACCTGAGATTCTACCAACAATGGTTGTATCATCAGCAAATTTATAGATGGTATTTGAGCTATACCTAGCCACACAGTCATGTGTATACAAAGAGTAGAGCAGTGGGCTAAGCACACACCCCTGAGGTGCACCTCAGTGCTAATCGTCAGTGAGGAGGATATGTTATCACCAATCTGCACAAATTGTGGTCTTCTGGTTAGGAAGTCAAGGACCCAATTGCAGAGGGAGGTACAGAGGCCCAGGTTCTGTAACTTCTCAATCAAGATTGTGGAAATGATGGTATTAAATGCTGAGCTATAGTTAATGAACAGCATCCTGACGTTGGTGTTTGTGTTATCATAGAACATAGCACATAGAATAGTACAGCACATTACAGGCCCTTCGGCCCAATGTTGTGCCGACCCTCAAACCCTGCCTCCCATATAAGCCCCCACCTTAAATTCCTCCATATACCTGTCTAGTAGTCACTTAAACCTCACTAGTGTATCTGCCTCCACCACTGACTCAGGCAGTGCATTCCACGCACCAACCACTCTCTGAGTGAAAAACCTTCCTCTAATATCCCCCTTGAACTTCCCTCCCCTTATCTTAAAGCCATGTCCTCTTGTACTGAGCAGTGGTGCCCTGGGGAAGAGACGCTGGCTGTCCACTCCGTCTATTCCTCTTAATATCTTGTACACCTCTATCACGTCTCCTCTCATCCTCCTTCTCTCCAAAGAGTAAAGCCCTAGCTCCCTTAATCTCTGGTCATAATCCATACTCTCTAAACCAGGCAGCATCCTGGTAAATCTCCTCTGTACTCTTTCCAATGCTTCCACATCCTTCCTATAGTGAGGTGACCAGAACTGGACACAGTACTCCAAGTGTGGCCTAAATAGAGTTTTATAGAGCTGCATCATTACATCGCGTCTCTTAAACTCTATCCCTCGACTTATGAAAGCTAACACTCCATAAGCTTTCTTAACTACCCTATCTACCTGTGAGGCAACTTTCAGGGATCTGTGGACATGTACCCCCAGATCCCTCTGCTCCTCCACACTTCCAAGTATTCTGCCATT
The DNA here is from genome assembly GCF_048418815.1 of Hemitrygon akajei. Lineage (NCBI taxonomy): Eukaryota > Metazoa > Chordata > Chondrichthyes > Myliobatiformes > Dasyatidae > Hemitrygon > Hemitrygon akajei. The sequence goes on along the minus strand of NC_133127.1, from coordinate 154,370 downwards.
TACTTTGTACTCTGCCTTGGAGTTTGTCCTTCCAAAGTGTACCACCTCACACTTCTCCGGGTTGAACTCCATCTCCCACTTCTCAGCCCACTTCTGCATCCTATCAATGTCTCTCAGCAATCTCTGACAATCCTCTACACTATCTACAACACCACCAACCTTTGTGTCTGCAAACTTGCCAACCCACCCTTCTACCCCCACATCCAGGTCGTTAATAAAAATCACAAAAAAGTAGAGGTCCCTTGTGGGACACCACTTGTCACAACCCTCCAATCTGAATGTACTCCCTCCACCACGATCCTCTGCCTTCTGCAGGCAAGCCAATTCTGAATCCACCTGGCCAAATTTCCCTGGATCCCATGCCTTCTGACTTTCTGAATAAGCCGATCTAGGTGGTCTAAAACCTAGGTGAGAGCCATTGAGATTGCATCTGCCATTGACCTATTCAAGTCAAGTCACTTTTTATGGTCATGAGACGTTTTTCAGGACCATGGTATTACATGAAACAATGCAAAAACTAGACTGAACTATGTAAAATAAAAAACACAGAAAAAAAAATACACTAGACTGCAGACCTACCCAGGACTGCAAAAAATGCACAAAACAGTGCAGGCATTACAATAAATAATAAACAAGACAATAGGGCAGAAAGTTGTGTTAGTCCAGGCTCTGGGTATTGAGGAGTCTGATAGCTTGGAGGAAGAAACTGTTACATAGTCTGGTTGTGAGAGCCCGAATGCTACGGTGCCAGGGATATTCAATATTCAGGAGAGAGAGACAGTAAAGAAAAGGAGGTGGGGTAGCATTGCTGGTTAGAGAGGAGATTAACGCAATAGAAAGGAAGGACATTAGCCTGGAGGATGTGGAATCGATATGGGTAGAGCTGCATAACACTAAGGGGCAGAAAACGCTGGTGGGAGTTGTGTACAGGCCACCTAACAGTAGTAGTGAGGTTGGGGATGGCATTAAACAGGAAATTAGAAATGCGTGCAATAAGGGAACAGTAGTTATAATGGGTGACTTCAATCTACATATAGATTGGGTGAACCAAATTGGTAAGGGTGCTGAGGAAGAGGATTTCTTGGAATGTATGCGGGATGGTTTTCTGAACCAACATGTCAAGGAACCAACTAGAGAGCAGGCCATTCTAGATTTGGTATTGAGCAATGAGGAAGGGTTAGTTAGCAATCTTGTCGTGTGAGGCCCCTTGGGTAAGAGTGACCATAATATGGTGGAATTCTTCATTAAGATGGAGAGTGACGTAGTTAATTCAGAAACAAAGGTTCTGAACTTAAAGAAGGGTAACTTTGAAGGTATGAGACGTGAATTAGCTAAGATAGACTGGCAAATGATACTTAAAGGGTTGACAGTGGATATGCAATGGCAAGCATTTAAAGATCGCATGGATGAACTACAACAATTGTTCATCCCAGTTTGGCAAAAGAATAAACCAGGGAAGGTAGTGCATCCGTGGCTGACAAGGGCAATTAGGGATAGTATCAAGTCCAAAGAAGAAACATATAAATTAGCAAAAAAAAGCGGCACACCTGAGGACTGGGAGAAATTCAGAATCCAGTAGAGGAGGACAAAGGGCTTAATTAGGAAAGGGAGAAAAGATTATGAGAGAAAGCTGGCAGGGAACATAAAAACTGACTAAAAAAGCTTTTATAGATATGTGAAAAGAAAAAGATTGGTCAAGACAAATGTAGGTCCTTTACAGTCAGAAACAGGTGAATTGAACATAGGGAACAAGGACATGGCAGATGAATTGAATAACTACTTTGGTTCTGTCTTCACTAAGGAGGACATAAATAATCTTCCAGAAATAGTAAGGGACCGAGGGTCTAGTGAGATGGAGGAACTGAGGGAAATGCATGTTAGTAGGGAAGTGGTGTTAGGTAAATTGAAGGGATTAAAGGCAGATAAATCCCCAGGGCCAGATGGTCTGCATCCCAGAGTGCTTAAGGAAGTAGCCCAAGAAATAGTGGATGCATTAGTGATAATTTTTCAAAACTCCTTAGATTCTGGATTAGATCCTGAGGATTGGAGGGTGGCTAATTTAACCCCACTTTTTAAAAAAGGAGGGAGAGAGAAACCGGGGAATTATAGACCGGTTAGTCTGACATCGGTGGGGAAAATGCCAGAGTCGGTTATCAAAGATGTGATAACAGCACATTTGGAAAGAGGTGAAATCAACGGACAAAGTCAGCATGGATTTTTGAAAGGAAAATCATGTCTGACAAATCTTATAGAATTTTTTGAAGATGTAACTAGTAGAGTGGATAGGGGAGAGCCAGTGGATGTGGTATATTTAGATTTTCAAAAGGCTTTTGACAAGGTCCCACACAGGAGATTAGTGTGCAAACTTAAAGCACACGGTATTGGGGGTATGGTATTGATGTGGATAGAGAATTGGTTGGCAGACAGGAAGCAAAGAGTGGGAGTAAACGGGACCTTTTCAGAATGGCAGGCAGTGACTAGTGGGGTACCGCAAGGCTCAGTGCTGGAACCCCAGTTGTTTATAATATATATATTAATGATTTAGACGAGGGAATTAAATGCAGCATCTCCAAGTTTGCGGATGACACGAAGCTGGGTGGCTGTGTTAGCTGTGAGGAGGATGCTAAGAGGATGCAGGGTGACTTGGATAGGTTAGGTGAGTGGGCAAATTCATGGCAGATGCAATTTAATGTGGATAAATGTGAGGTTATCCACTTTGGTTGCAAGAACAGGAAAACAGATTATTATCTGAACGGTGGCCGATTAGGAAAAGGGGAGGTGCAACGAGACCTGGGTGTCATTGTACACCAGTCATTGAAGGTGGGCATGCAGGTACAGCAGGCGGTGAAAAAGGCAAATGGTATGTTGGCATTCATAGCAAAAGGATTTGAGTACAGGAACAGGGAGGTTCTACTGCAGTTGTACAAGGCCTTGGAGAGACCGCACCTAGAATATAGTGTGCAGTTTTGGTCCCCTAATCTGAAGAAAGACATTCTTGCCATAGAGGGAGTACAGAGAAAGCTCACCAGATTGATTCCTGGGATGGCAGGACTTTCATATGAAGAAAGACTGGATCGACTAGGCTTATACTCACTGGAATTTAGAAGATTGAGGGGGGATCTTATTAAAACGTATAAAATTCTAAAGGATTGGACAGGCTAGATGCAGTAAGATTGTTTCCGATGTTGCGGAAGTCCAGAACGAGGGGTCACAGTTTAAGGATAAAGGGGAAGCCTTTTAGGACCGAGATGAGGAAAAACTTCTTCACACAGAGAGTGGTGAATCTGTGGAATTCTCTGCCACAGGAAACGGTTGAGGCCGGTTCATTGGCTATATTTTAGAGGAAGTTAGATATGGCCCTTGTGGCTAAAGGGATCAGGGGGTATGGAGAGAAAGCAGGTACAGGGTTCTGAGTTGGATGATCAGCCATGATCATACTGAATGGTGGTGCAGGCTCGAAGGGCCGAATGGCCTACTCCTACACCTATTTTCTATGTTCCTATGTTTCTTTTCCCAGATGGCAGGAGGGAGAAGAGTTTGTATGAGGGGTGTGTGGAGACCTTCATAATGCTGTTTGCTTTTCGGATGCAGTGTGCAGTGTAAATATCCGTAATGGCAGGAAGAGAGACCCCGATGATCTTCTCAGCTGACCTCACTATCCGCTGCAAGGTCTTGCGATCCGAGATGATGCAATTTCCAAACCAGGCAGTGATGCAGTTGCTCAGGATGATCTCAATACAACCCCTGTAGAATGTGATGAGGATGGGGGGTGGGAGATGGACTTTCCTCAGTCTTTGCAGAAAGTAGAGACGCTGCTGGGCTTTCTTTGCTATGGAGCTGGTGTTGAGGGACCAGGTGAGATTCTCTGTCAGGTGAACACCAAGAAATGTGGTGCTCTTTACGATCTCTACCGAGGAGCCATCGATGTTCAGCGGGAAGTGGTTGCTCCATGCCCCCCTGAAGTCAACAACCATCTCTTTTGTTTTGTTCACATTCAGAGACAGGTTGATGGCTCTGCACCAGTCCGTTAGCTGCTGCAACTCCTCTCTGTAAGCTGACTCATCATTTTTGCTGATGAGACCCACCACGGTCGTGTCATCGGCGAACTTGATGATGTGGTTCGAGCTGTGTGTTGCAGCACGGTTGTGGGTCAGCAGAATGAACAGCAGTGGACTGAGCACACAGCCCTGGGGGACCCCTGTGCTCAGTGTGATGGTGTTGGAGATGCTGGCTCTGATCCAGACTGACTGAAGTCTCCCAGTCAGGCAGTCTAGTATCCAGTTGCAGGGGGAGGTGTTCAGGCCCAGTCAGCTCAGCTTTCCAATCAGTTTCTGAGGAATGATTGTGTTGAATGCTGAACTGAAGTCTATGAACAGCATTCAGACGTACGTGTCTTTTTTGTCCAGGTGGGTTAGGGCCAGGTGGAGGGTGGTGGCAATGGCGTCATCTGTTGAGCGGTTGGGATGGTACACAAAATGCAGGGAGTCCAGTGAGGGGGACAGCAGGGTCTTGATGTGCCTCATGACGAGCCTCTCGAAACACTTCATGATGATGGATGTGAGTGCAATGGGACGGTAGTCATTTAGGCAGGACACTGAAGACTTCTTCGGCACAGGGACGATAGTGGCGGCCTTGAAGCACGTTGGAACGGTGGTGCTGCTCAGGGAGATGTTGAAGATGTCAGTGAGAACATCTGCTAACTGGTCTGCACATCCTCTAAGCACTCTACCAGGAATGTTGTCTGGTCCAGCAGACTTCCGTGCGTTGACCCTGCACAGGGTTCTTCTCACATCGGTCACAGTGAGACACAGCACCTGGTCATTTGTAGGTGGGGTGGACTTCCTTGCTGCCACATCATAGAATAGTACAGCACATTACAGGCCCTTCGGCCCAGAATGTTGTGCCGACCCTCAAGCCCTGATGTTGTCCTGTAATTGGTGATGTCCTGAATGCCCTTCCACATGCGCTGCGTGTTGCCACTGTCCTGCAAGTGGCTGTGGATTTGCTGGATGTGTGCATGCTTTGCTCCTCTGATGGCCTGGGACAACTTGGCCCTTGCTGTTGTTAGGGCTGCCTTGTCGTCTGCTCTGAAGGTGGAGTCACGGGTCCTCAGCAGCGCACACATCTCTGCGGTCATCCATGGCTTCTGGTTAGCACGTGTAGTGATGGTATTGGTCACAGTGCCATCATCAATGCACTTGCTGATGTAGCTAGTCACTGATACTGTGTACTCTTTACTTTATTGTCATCAAACAATTGATATTAGAGCGTACAATCATCACAGCGATATTTGATTCTGTGCTTTGTGCTCCCTGAAGTACAAATCCAAGTAAATATAATAAAAAATTTAAATTATATATCATAATTAGAAAATAGAAAAGGGAAAGTAAGGTAGTGCAAGTTAGGTCCAGATATTTGGAAGGTATGGCCCAGATCCGGGTACTCCTCTAAGTCGGTAGAGTTGCCATCAGTTGCAGCCTCCCTGAACATGTGCCAGTCAGTGTGCTCAAAGCAGTCTTGAAGAGCAGAGATGGCTCCTGCTGGCCAGATTTTCACCTGCTTCTGAACCGGTCTGGAGCGCCTATATGCTGGGATTAGCATAACAGAGATGTGGTCTGAGTAACCGAGGTGGCGGCGGGGCTCCGCGGGGATGTTTGTGTAAACCAGGTCAGACAGACAGACAGACATACTTTATTGAACCTGAGGGTAATTGGGTTTCGTTACAGCCGCACCAACCAAGAATAGTGAAGAAATATAGCAATATAAAACCATAAATAATTAAATAATAGTAAGTAAATCATGCCAAGTGGAAATAAGTCCAGGACCAGCCTATTGGCTCATGGTGTCTGACACTCCGAGGGAGGAGTTGTAAAGTTTGATGGCCATAGGCAGGAATGACTTCCTATGACGCTCAGTGTTGCATCTCGGTGGAATGAGTCTCTGGCTGAACGTACTCCTGTGCCTGACCAGTACATTATGGAGTGGATGGGAGACATTGTCCAAGATGGCATGCAACTTGGACAACATCCTCTTTTCAGACACCACCATCAGAGAGTCCAGTTTCACCCCCACAACATCACTGGCCTTACGAATGAGTTTGTTGATTCTGTTGGTGTCTGCTACCCTCAGCTGCTGCCCCAGCACACAACAGCAAACATGATAGCACTGGCCACCAAAGACTCGTAGAACACACTCAGCATCGTCTGGCAGATGTTAAAGGACCTCAGTCTCCTCAGGAAGTAGAGACGGCTCTGAACTTCTTGGAGACATCTTCAGTGTTCTTTGACCAGTCCAGTTTATTGTCAATCCGTATCCCCAGGTATTTGTAATCCTCCACCATGTCCACACTGACTCCTTGGATGGAAACAGGGGTCACCGGTGCCTTAGCCCTCCTCAGGTCCACCACCAGCTCCTTAGTCTTTTTCACTTTAAGCTGCAGATGATTCTGCTCACACCATATGACAAAGTTTCCCACCGTAGCCCTGTTCTCAGCCTCATCTCCCTTGCTGATGCATCCAACTATGGCAGAGTCATCAGAAAACTTCTGAAGGTGGCAAGACTCTGTGCAGTAGTTGAAGTCCGAAGTGTAGATGGTGAAGAGAAAGGAAGACAGGACAGTCCCCTGTGGAGCCCCAGTGATGCTGACCACTCTGTCTGACACACAGTGTTGCAACATGTTCAACGTGTTCAACATGTCCAACATGTTCTTCCCCCTATTGTGGCGACAGGCAAATTGCAATGGGTACAGGTCCTTGCTGAGGCAGGAGTTCAGTCTAGTCATGAACATTCTCTCAAAGCATTTCATCACTGTCGATGTGAGTGCTACTGCATGGTAGTCATTAAGGCAGCTCACATTATTCTTCTTAGGCACTGGTATAATTATTGCCTGTTTGAAGCATGTGGGAACTTCTGCCCGTGGGAACTTACGGATCACTACACCAGCTATGCACAAGCCTTCCCTACCAAGGATCAGAGGGTGTCCACGGAGCCCAAAGTGTTATAGGAGAAGTATTTCATTTATTATGGGCTCCCCAGGTGGATACATAGTGATCAGGGATGGGATTTCGAAGGTAGACTCATACATGAGCTACTGAGTATGCTTGGAGTCAAGAAGTCGAGGACTATGCCTTATCACCCACAGGGTGATCCCCGGCCTGAGAGGTTTAATCAGACCATTTTAGACACACTTGGAACCTTGGAGAACAGCAAAAAGAACAAGTGAAGTCAACATATTGGACATCTTGTCCACTGATACAACTGTACATAAAATGAAGCTAACGGGTACTCGCCATATTATCTGATGTTTGGGCGCGAGGTGAGGTTGCCCATCGACCTCTTTTTTGGGACTGGTGAGGAAGATCTACCACCGAAGACTTATCAGACACATACTGTACTTCAGATGTGAGAAGGGAGCTGAAAAGGGCTAATGAATTAGCTGAGGTCATGACTACCAAGAAGAATCAAGGAAATAAGAGGAGGCATGATCAAAGTTTAGGTTCTCCCACTTCATGTCCGGAGACTGAGTCCTCATAATCAATTTGGGGCTACCTGGGAAGCTTAAATTGGCTGACCGCTAGGCGGCTATGCCCTATGTAGTGGAAAGTCATATACCACAGCATCCATACAAACAGGGGTTTGGGGTGGGAGAGCAGCTCAATCTCACGAGCTTGGGAGGGCCGGAGGTTGTCTTCCCTAGATTCACACAGCCAAGGAAACCACAGGGTTTCAGTTATAACAAAAGATTGAATAGGTTGGGACTTTATTCCACTGAGGTTGGATGAAAATACAATCAGAGGTCACGGGTTAAGGGTGAAAGGTGAAAGGTTTGAAGGGAACATGAGGAGAAAGCTCTTCACTCAGAGAGTCATGGGATTGCTGCCAGCACAAATGATGTGTGTGAGTTTGTTTTCAACGTTCAAGAGAAGTTTGGATGGTACATGGTTGGTAGAGGTACAGAGGGCTATGGTTCTGGTGCAGGTCGATGGGAGCAGGCAGCATAAATGGTTCAGCATGGACTAGATGGGCTGAAGGGCCAATTTCTGTGCTGTACTTTTCTATGTCTCGACAACAGTAAACGGACCTGAAAACACCACTTTGTCCTCAGGTTCCCTTAACTATTTCATCCTTCACCCTAAACCCATGACCTCTAGTTCTAGTCTCGCCAACCTGAGTGTAAAAGCTTCACTCAGAATTTCACTCAAAATTCTTTGGATCATTGGGGAGGCAGAGGCAGAGGCAGAAATAGACAGGAGTTTCAGGGAGAAAGTCACCCCTAGGAATCAGGAGACAGGTAGTTGGGTGACTGTCAGGAGAGAGAAGGGGAATAGACAGGAAGAGCAGAGCACCCCTGTGGCCATTCCCATCAACAATAAGTATACTGTTTTGGATACTGTTGGTGGGGATGACCTATCAGGGACAAGTTGCAGTGGTTGTGTCTCTGGCACCAAGACTGGACCCTCAGCTCAGAAAGGAAGGAGGGAAAAGAGGAGAGCAGTAGTGATAGGGGATTCGATAGGGGGTTAGATAGGAGGTTCTGTGGAAGAGATTGAGAAACCCGAATGGTCTGTTGCCTCCCTGGTGCCAGGGTGGCGGTATCTCGGATTGAGTTCTCAGTATTCTCAAGAGGGACGGTGAGCAGCCAGATGTCGTGGTCCATGTAGGGACAAATGACAGGGGTAGAAAGAGTGAGGAAGTCCTGAAAGGTGAGTTTAGGGAGCTAGGTGCCAAGTTAAAGGACAGGACCTCCAGGATAGCAATCTCAGGATTACTACCAGTGCCACGTGCAGGTGGGTTTAGAAATAGTAAGATAGTGCAGATCAACACGTGGCTGAAGACATGGTGCAGGAGGGAGGGCTTCAGATTTATAGATAATTGGGCAGTTTTCCAGGGAAGGTGGGACCTGTTCCGGCAAGATGGTTTACATCAGAACTGGAGGAGGACAAATATTCTTGCAGGTAGGTTTGCTAGAGAGGCTCCAGAGGATTTAAACTAGATACGAGGGGGGAGAGGAACCAGAGTGTAGGAACAGATGTATGGGAGAAGGAAGAAAAAGAAGACAGTAAAGTTCTTTGTACTATTAGAGATAAACAGAGAGGAAGAGGTGGAGAATTTCTTAAATGCATTTATTTTAATGCTAGGAGCATTGTAAGAAAGGTGGATGAGCTTAGAGCATGGATTGATACCTGGAAATATGATGTTGTAGCTATTAGTGAAACATGGTTGCAGGAGGGGTGTGATTGGCAACTAAACATTCTTGGATTTCGTTGCTTCAGGTGTGATAGAATCGGAGGGACAAAAGGGGGAGGTGTTGCGTTGCTTGTCAGAGAAAATATTACAGCGGTGCTCTGGCAGGATAGATTAGAGGGCTCGTCTAGGGAGGCTATTTGGCTGGAATTGAGGAATGGGAAAGGTGTAGTAACACTTATAGGGGTTAATTATAGACCACCTAATGGGGAGCGAGAATTGGAGAAGCAAATTTGCGAGGAGATAGCAGATATTTGTAGTAAGCAGAGGGTTGTAATTATGGGAGATTTTAATTTTCCACACATAGACTGGGAAGCTCACACTCTAAAAGGGATGGAAGGGTTGGAGTTTGTAAAATGTGTGCAGGATAGTTTTTTGCAGCAATACATAGAGGCACCAACTAGAGAAGGGACAGTGTTGGATCTTCTGTTAGGGAATAAAATAGGTCAGGTGATGGAGGTATGTGTTGGGGAGCACTTCAGGTCCAGTGATCACGATGCCATTATTTTCAATATAATTATGGAGAAGGATAGGACTGGACCCAGGGTTGAGATTTTTGATTGGAGAAAGGCTAACTTTGAGGAGATGCGAAAGGATTTAGAAGGAGTGGATTGGGACAATTTGTTTTAAGGGAAGGATGTAATAGAGAAATGGAGGTTATTTAAAGGTGAAATTTTGAGGGTACAGAATCTATATGTTCCTATTATAGAACATAGAACATAGAATAGTACAGCACATTACAGACCCTTCGGCCCACAATGTTGTGCTCACCCTCAAACCCTGCCTCACATATAACCCCCCACCTTAAATTCCTCCATATACCTGTCTAGTAGTCTCTTAAATTTCACTGGTGTATCTGCCTCCACCACTGACTCAGGCACTGCATTCCACGCACCAACCACTCTCTGAGTGAAAAACCTTCCTCTAATATCCCCCTTGAACTTCACTCCCCTTAACTTAAAGCCCTGTCCTCTTGTACTGAGCAGTGGTGCCCTGGGAAAGAGGCGCTGGCTGTCCACTCTGTCTATTCCTCTTAATATCTTGTACACCTCTATCATGTCTCCTCTCATCCTCCTTCTCTCCAAAGAGTAAAGCCCTAGCTTCCTTTATCTCTGATCATAATCCATACTCTCTAAACCAGGCAGCATCCTGGTAAATCTCCTCTGTACCCTTTCCAATGCTTCCACATCCTTCCTATAGTGAGGCAACTAGAACTGGACACAGTACACAGTTGAATGTGTGGCTGAGGAGTTGGTGCAGGGTGCAGGGTTTTAGATTTTTGGATTACTGGGATCTCTTCTGGGGAAGGTGGGACCTGTACAGATTGGATGGGTTGCACCTGAACTCGAGGGGGAGCAATGGTGGCACTTCCGGCACCGACCTGAGCGGCAGCCTTTTCCAGCTGCTCCCGAGATTTGATAAATTGATCATTCTTTTTTAGGTTGTTTCTTTTTAGTCATAGTGTTATGTTTAGTATTTATTTAATATTGAGATGGAGAGAAAGGTGTATTCGAGAAACCAGCTACTTGCGCTGAGAAAGGTGCAAGTCAGTGTTGCGCACCAGATCCAGATCCCGAACGAAATTAAACGGAGGTTCCGTGGCTCCAGGGCTGGAAAACTGCGCAGGGATAAGTGGACGGAGATGAAGAAGCGTTATAAACCCGCTGTTCCTTCGGTCATTATGGGGAACGTGAACTCGCTGCCAAATAAATTGGATGAGCTAGCCTCATTAGTAAGGAATGTTAAAGCATACAAGGAATGCAGTTTAATGTGTTTTTCCGAAACATGGCTGACGGCTAACATCCCGGATGTAAATGTAGAATTACCTGGTTTTACTACGGTAAGATTTGACAGAGATGCCAAAAAGTGTGGGAAGAAGAAAGGAGGGGGACTCGCTGTCTACGTTAACGTAAGATGGTGTAACCCCGGGCATGTGAGTACAAAGATCTCCGTTTGTGAAAGAGATATTGAGCTGATCGCCGTGAGTATGAGGCCATATTACCTGCCTCGAGAATTCGCAAGCGTCATTGTGGTGAATGTGTATGTCCCGCCGCGTGCCGACGCAACGGTAGCGTGTGACGTCATCAGCTCCGCTGTTGCTAGGCTTCAGACACAACACCCTGAGGCACTGGTGTTAATTACAGGGGACTTCAACCATGTGACTTTGGACAAGACACTACCTGCTTTCTCCCAGTACGTGGATTGTTACACCAGGGGTAATAGGACTATTGACCTGCTGTATGCAAACGTAGAGGATGCATATAGTGCATCCCCACTGCCTTCATTGGGGAAAGCTGATCACAACCTGGTTTTGTTACAGCCCAGATATAAATCAATTGTGATGAGGCATCCCACTACCACACGATCTTTTAGAAAGTGGACTCCTGAAGCTGAACAGGCCCTGAGAGACTGCTTCGGTACTACTAACTGGGATGTACTGCAAGGGGGGCTCTGTGGGGGCGTTGAGGAGGTCACTGAATGCACAACAGACTATATTAATTTTTGTGTGGATGCCGTTGTTCCTGTTAGAACTGTTCGCTGCTATCCCAATAATAAGCCCTGGATCATTAGTCACATCAAAGGCCTCCTAAACCAGAAGAAGAGGGCCTTTAAAGATGGTGATCGGTTGGAGCTTAAAAGAGTTCAGAAGGAACTCAGAGTACAGATAAGGGGGACAAAGGAGCAGTATAGGAGGAAGCTAGAACAAAAGCTGCAGAAAAAAAGCATGAAGGAGGTGTGGGATGGGATGAAGATCATCACCGGATGCGGTGCAAAGCGAATGACTTCAGACCTGTTGCCTTGACGTCGCACGTGATGAAGACCATGGAGCGGCTGATAATACAGAATCTGAGGCCACAAACCAGGCACGCCCGGGATCCGCTTCAGTTTGCGTATAAGGAGAAGGTGGGAGTGGAGGATGCTATCACGTATTTGCTGCACAAATCACTCACTCACCTAGATGGGGTCAGTTGTGCTGTGAGGATTACATTCCTTGACTTCTCTAGTGCCTTTAACACCATCCAGCCCAAGATCTTAAGGCACAAACTAACGGAGATGGGAGTAGACTCTCACATGGTGGATTGGATAGTGGACTACTTGACAGATAGACCTCAGTATGTGCGGTTGGGAGACTGTAGGTCTGACACGGTGGTCAGCAGCACAGGAGCGCCGCAGGGAACCGTACTCTCTCCGGTCCTGTTCACCCTGTACACATCAGACTTCCAATATAACTCGGAGTCCTGCCATGTGCAGAAGTTCGCTGATGACACGGCCATAGTGGGGTGTGTCAGGAATGGACAGGAGGAGGAGTATAGGAAACTGATACAGGACTTTGTGATATGGTGCAACTCAAACTACCTGCGTCTCAATATCACCAAGACTAAGGAGATGGTGGTGGACTTTAGGAGATCTAGGCCTCATATGGAGCCAGTGATTATTAATGGAGAATGTGTGGAGCAGGTTAAGACCTACAAGTATCTGGGAGTACAGTTAGACGAGAAGCTAGACTGGACTGCCAACACAGATGCCTTGTGCAGGAAGGCACAGAGTCGACTGTACTTCCTTAGAAGGTTGGCGTCATTCAATGTCTGTAGTGAGATGCTGAAGATGTTCTATAGGTCAGTTGTGGAGAGCGCCCTCTTCTTTGTGGTGGCGTGTTGGGGAGGAAGCATTAAGAAGAGGGACGCCTCACGTCTTAATAAGCTGGTAAGGAAGGCGGGCTCTGTCGTGGGCAAAGTACTGGAGAGTTTAACATCGGTAGCTGAGCGAAGGGCGCTGAGTAGGCTACGGTCAATTATGGAAAACCCTGATCATCCTCTACATAGCACCATCCAGAGACAGAGAAGCAGTTTCAGCGACAGGTTACTATCGATGCAATGCTCCTCAGACAGGATGAAGAGGTCAATACTCCCCAATGCCATTAGGCTTTACAATTCAACCGCCAGGACTTAAGAACTTTTTTTAAAGCTATTATTAATGCTTTTTGAGTTAGTGATTTAGATGCATATCATATTTTTACTGAGTTAAGTATTGTATGAAATTAGTTTTTGCTACAACAAGTGTATGGGACATTGGAAAAAGAGGTTGAATTTCCCCATGGGGATGAATAAAGTATCTATCTATCTATCTATCTATCTATCTATCTATCTATCTATCTATCTATCAATATCCTTGCAGGTAGGTTTGCTAGCATGGTTCGGGAGGGTTTAAACTAATTTGCAAGGGGGATGGGACCCAGAGCAATAGAGCAGTGAAAGAAGTGCATGGAGTAAAGCCTGATGTAACATATAGAGAGGCTTTGATGAAAAAGAAGCAGAATAAAGGGTGTAAAGGTAGTAAGGTAGAAGGGCTAAAGTGTGTGTACTTCAATGGAAGAAGCATCAGGAACAAAGGTGATGAACTGAGAGCTTGGAAACATACATGGAATTATTATAGTGGCCATTATGGAGACTTGGCTGGCACCAGGGCAGGAATGGATTCTCAATATTCCTGGATTTCAGTGCTTTAAAAGGGATAGAGGGAGGGATAAAGGGGAGGAGGGGTGGCATTACTAGTCAGGGATACTATTACAGCTATAGAAAGGGTGGGTAATGTAGCAGGATCCTCTTTTGAGTCAGTATGGGTAGAAGTCAGGAACAGGAAGGGAGCAGTTACTCTACTGGGGGTATTCTATAGGCCCCCTGGTAGCAGCAGAGATACCGAGGAGCAGATTGGGAGGCAGATTTTGGAAAGGTGCAAAAATAACAGGGTTGTTATCATGGGTGACTTTAACTTCCCTAATATTGATTGACACTTGTTTAGTTCCAAGGGTTTAGATGGGGCAGAGTTTGTTAAGTGTGTCCAGGATGGATCCCTGTCACAGTATGTTGACAGGCCGACTAGGGGGAATGCCATTCATGATCTAGTATTAGGTAACGAACCGGGTCAGGTCACAGATCTGTCAGTGGGTGAGCATCTGGGGGACAGTGATCACCGCTCCCACGTCTTTAGCATTATCATGGAAAAGGATAGAATCAGAGAGGACAAGAAAATTTTTAATTGGGGAAGGGCAAATTATGAGGCAATAAGGCTAGAACTTGCGGCTGTGAATTGGGATGATGTTTTTGCAGGGAAATATACTATGGAGATGTGGTCGATGTTTAAGGATCTTTTGCAGGATGTTAGGGATAAATCTGTCCCGGTGAGGAAGATAAAGAATGGTAGGGTGAAAGAACCATGGGTGAGAAGTGAGGTGGAAAATCTAGTCAGGTGGAAGAAGGTAGCATACATGAGGTTTAGGAAGCAAGGATCAGATGGGTCTATTGAGGAATATAAGGTAGCAAGAAAGGAGCTTAAGAAGGGGCTGAGAAGAGCAAGAAGGGGGCATGAGAAGGCCTTGGCGAGTAGGATAAAGGAAAACCCCGAGGCATTCTTCAATTATGTGAAGACCAAAAGGATAACAGGAGTAAAGGTAGGACCGATTAGAGATAAAAGTGGGAAGATGTGCCTGGAGGCTGAGGAAGTGAGCGAGGTCCTCAATAAATACTTCTCTTCGGTATTCACCAATGAGAGGGAACTTGATGATGGTGAGGACAATATGAGTGAGGTAGATGTTCTGGAGCATGTTGATATTAAGGGAGAGGAGGTGTTGGAGTTGTTAAAATACATTAGGCCGGATAATTCCCCGGGGCCTGACGGAATATTCCCCAGGCTGCTCCATGAGGCGAGGGAAGAGATTCCTGAGCCTCTGGCTAGGATCTTTATGTCCTTGTTGCCCACAGGAATGGTACCGGAGGATTGGAGGGAGGCGAATGTTGTCCCCTTGTTCAAAAAAGGTAGTAGGGATAGTCCAGGTAATTATAGACCAGTGAGCCTGACATCTGTGGTGGGAAAGCTGTTGAAAAAGATTCTTAGAGATTGGATCTATGGGCATTTAGAGAATCATGGTCTGATCAGGGACTGTCAGCATGGCTTTGTGAAGGGCAGATCGTTCCTAACAAGCCTGATAGAGTTCTTTGAGGAGGTGACCAGGCATATAGATGAGGGTAGTGCA
The DNA here is from genome assembly GCF_048418815.1 of Hemitrygon akajei. Taxonomy (NCBI): domain Eukaryota; kingdom Metazoa; phylum Chordata; class Chondrichthyes; order Myliobatiformes; family Dasyatidae; genus Hemitrygon; species Hemitrygon akajei. The sequence continues at coordinate 139,096 of NC_133127.1, read as the reverse complement.
GTGGATGTGATCTACATGGATTTTAGTAAGGCACTTGACAAGGTTCCACACGGTAGGCTTATTCAGAAAGTCAGAAGGCATGGGATCCAGGGAAGTTTGGCCAGGTGGATTCAGAATTGGCTTGCCTAGAGAAGGCAGAGGGTTGTGGTGGAGGGAGTACATTCAGATTGGAGGGTTGTAACTAGTGGTGTCCCACAAGGATCTGTTCTGGGACCTCTACTTTTTGTGATTTTTATTAACGACCTGGATGTGGGGGTAGAAGGGTGGGTTGACAAGTTTGCAGACGACACAAAGGTTGCTGGTGTTGTAGATAGTGTAGAGGATTGTCGAAGATTGCAGGGAGACATTGATAGGATGCAGAAGTGGGCTGAGCAGTGGCAGATGGAGTTCAACCTAGAGAAGTGTGAGGTGGTACACTTTGGAAGGACAAACTCCAAGGCAGAGTACATAGTAAATGGCAAGATACTTGGTAGTGTGGAGGAGCAGAGGGATCTGGGGGTACATGTCCACAGATCCCTGAAAGTTGCCTCACAGGTAGATAGGGTAGTTAAGAAAGCTATGGGGTGTTAGCTTTCATAAGTCGAGGGATAGAGTTTAAGAGATGTGATGTAATGATGCAGCTCTATAAAACTCTAGTTAGGCCACAATAGTTAGGCAACTATTAGCTTGAAAGGAAAGGTTAAAAGTTTGAGAGAGCCATGGTTTTCAATGGATATTGGAAACTTGGTTAGGAAAAAGAGAGATATCTACAATAAATATAGACAGCATGGAGTAAATGAGGAATATGAAGAACATAAGAAGAATCTTAAGAAAGAAATTAGAAAAGCTAAAAGGAGATACGAGGTTGCTTTGGCAAGTAAGGTGAAAATAAATCCGAAGGGTTTCTACAGTTATATTAACAGCAAAAGGATAGTGAGGGATAAAATTGGTCCCTTAGAGAATCAGAGTGGACAGCAATGTATGGAGCCGAAAGAGATGGGGGAGAATTTGAACAATTTCTTCTCTTCGGTATTCACTGAGGAGAAGGATATTGAATTGTGTAAGGTAAGGGAAATAAGTAGGGAAGTTATAGAAACTATGATGATTAAAGAGGAGGAAGTACTGGAGCTTTTAAGGAATATAAAAGTGGATAAACTTCCAGGTCCTGACAGGATATTCCCTAGGACCTTGAGGGACGATAGTGTAGAAATAGTAGGGGCTCTGACAGAAATATTTCAAATGTCATTAGAAACAGGGAAGGTGCCAGAGGATTGGCATATTGCTCATGTGGTTCCATTGTTTAAAAAGGGTTCTAAGAGTAAACCTAGCAATTATAGGCCTGTCGGTTTCACGTCAGTGGTGGGCAAATTAATGGAAAGTATTCTTAGAGATGGTATAAATAATTATCTGGATAGACAGGGTCTGATTAGGAACAGTCAACATGGATTTGTGCTTGGAAGGTCATGTTTGACAAATCTTATTGAATTGGTTGAAGAGCTTATGAGGAAAGTTGACAATGACGATGGTAAAGCAGCGGATGTTGTCTATATGGACTTCAGTAAGGCCTTTGGCTAGGTTCCACACGCAATGTTAGTTAGGAAGGTTCAATCGTTAGGTATTAACATTGAATTAGTAAAATGGATTCAACAGTGGCTGGATGGGAGATGCCAGAGAGTAGTGGTGGATAACTGTTTGTCAGGTTGGAGAACAGTGACTAGTGGTGTGCCTCAGGGATCTGTACTGGGTCCAATGTTGTTTGTCATATACATTAATGATCTGGATGATGGGGTGGTAAATTGGATTAGTAAGTATGCAGATGATACTAAGATGGGTGGCGTTGTGGATAATAAAGTAGGTTTTCTAAGCTTGCAGAGAGATTTAGGCCAGTTAGAAGAGTGGGCTGAACGACGGCAGATGGAGTTTAATGCTGATAAATGTGAGGTGCTACATTTTGGTAGGAATAATCCAAATAGGACATACATGGTAAATGGTAGGGCATTGAAGAATGCATTAGAACAGAGTGATTTAGGAATAATGGTGCATAGTTCCCTGAAGGTGGAATCTCATGTGGATTGGGTGGTGAAGAAAGCTTTTGGTATGTTGGCCTTTATAAATCAGAGCATTGAGTATAGGAGTTGGGATGTAATGTTAAAATTGCACAAGGCATTGGTAAGGCCGAATTTGGAGTATTGTGTACAGTTCTGGTCACCGAATTATAGGAAAGATGTCAACAAAATAGAGAGAGTACAGAGAAGATTTACTAGAATGTTACCTGGGTTTCAGCACCTAAGTTACAGGGAAAGTTGAACAAGTTAGGTCTTTATTCTTTGGAGCGTAGAAGGTTGAGGGGGGACTTGATAGAGGTACTTAAAATCATGAGGGAATAGGTAGAGTTGACGTGGATAGGCTTTTTTCATTGTGAGTAGGGGAGATTCAAACAAAAGGACATGAGTTGAGAGTTAGGGGGCAAAAGTTTAAGGGTAACACAAGGGGGAATTTCGTTACTCAGAGAGTGGTAGCTGTGTGGAATGAGCTTCCAGTAGAAGTGCTAGAGGCAGGTTCAGTATTGTCATTTAAAGTACAATTGGATAGGTATATGGACAGGAAAGGAATGGAGGGTTATGGGCTGAGTGCAGGTCAGTAGGACTAGGTGAGAGTAAGCATTCGGCACGGACTAGAAGGACCGAGATGGCCTGTTTCCGTGCTGTAATGGTTATATAGTTAATATGAATCCTTCATAATTATGTATATTTCTATCAAATCTTTCCACATTAACCTCCGTTCCAGGGTATAAAGTCCAACCTACCCAATATACCCCTTTAACTCAGGTCCTCAAGTCCCAGCCTTGGAGTGACGGAGGATGAGAGGTGACCTGATAGAGGTGTATAAGATGATGAAAGGCATTGAGCATGTGGATAGTCAGAGGCTTTTTCCCAGAGCTGAAATGGCTAGCATGAGAGGGGACAGTTTTAAGATGCTTGGAAGTAGGTACAGAGGAGATGTCAGGGCTAAGTTTTTTTATGTTTAGAGAGTGGTGAGTGTGTGGAATGGTCTGCTAGTGATGGTGGTGGAGGCAGATATGATAGGATCTTTTAAGAGACTCCTGGATAGGTACATGGAACTTAGAAAAATAGAGGGCTATGGGTAACCTTAGGTAATTTCTAAGGTAAGGACATGTTTGGCACAGCTTTGTGGGCTGAAGGGCCTGTATTGTGCTGTAGGTTTTCTATGTTTCTATGTAACATCTGTGTAAATTTTCTCTGCATCTTTCAAGCTTATTGATATTCTCTCCCACACAATACTCTAAATTTGGCCTCACCAAGATGTTACACAACTTCCACATAACACGACCACCCCTTTGTTGTCCTTATCTCTGGAGTCTTACTCTTTAGTCTCTGCCTCTAAGCAGTTAGAGGAATACAGCCAGATGATCAAATCTCCCAAAATGCTGTCTGGGCGTGGAACAGGGGGCATTCCTAATTGTAGAATAACAGTGGCTGAGTGAGTATGTTGGGCCTCCTTCTGCTGCAGGTTATATGTTAATGATAATTGGCCAGTCAGTCCTTCAACAAGCCTGACTGAAGTCCCCAACAATGATTTGAAAGGTGTCGGAGTAAACTGTTTCTTGTTTGTTGATCTTGGCACTCAATACTTTCAGGGCTTGCTTAACATTTGCCTTTGGCGGTATGTAAAGTAAGGTCAGGATCACAGTGGACTCTCTTGGTAAGTACAGCAGTTGGCACTTAATAATTGGAAGTTCCAGGTCAGGGAAACAGGAGTGCAGTAAAACCACTATGTCCAAGGATCACATAGACTTTAACAAGAAACACAGACCCCTACCTTTTCCCTCTTTGAATCAGCAAGTGAATCCAAGGGAATTTTGCTTTTAAAAGCCTTTAAGCATCTCCTCAAAATCTATTCTACATATTTCACTCCATTGCTGTTGTAATGAATAACATTTAAGTTTGCTTATCCAATTATTTCTCCAGTCAGGTCAGCTATAAAACAAGATCCACTTTACTCACCGATAAGTTACTGCTTGAAGTGCGCGGCAGTAGCAACTTGCCAACCAAAGTGAACGGTCAGTCAGTACATTTGGACAATGGGAAACCTTCAGGATTAGGAGATTGCTGCCAGCAGCCTTCAGCATGGATTCCAGTCCTGTCTCCAGACAGCCACTGGCGTAACAAATTAAAACACATTTGGTTGCTGTGAGAAATTAAACTTGATATTTTCCCTTAATGTATATCTTAACTAACAAAGGAAACTGTTCATGCAAAAGTTAGAAGTGGAATTGTTTATTATTGTCACAGGACTGAGGATGGGGCTGTTAGTACACAAACAGAGATAGTGTGTATAACCACAACCATAAAACAATTACAGCACGGAAACAGGCCATCTTGGCCCTTCTAGTCCGTTCCGAACACTTACTCTCACCTAGTCCCACTGACCTGCACTCAGCCCATAACCTTCCATTCCTTTCCCGTCCATATACCTATTCAATTATTTTTTAAATGACAAAATCGAACCTGCCTCTACCACTTCTACTGGAAACTCGTTTCACACAGCTACCACTCTCTGAGTAAAGAAATTCCCCCTCGTGTTTTCCCTAAACTTTTGCCACTTAATTCTCAACTCATGTCCTCTTGTTTGAATCTCCCCTACTCTCAATGGAAAAAGCCTATCCAAGTCAACTCTATCTATCCCCCTCATAATTTTAAATACCTCTATCAAGCCCCCCTCAATCTTCTACACTCTAAAGAATAAAGACCATAAGACAAAGGAGCAGAAATCGGCCATTCGGCCCATCAAGTCTGCTCCACCATTTCATCATGAGCTGATCCAATCTCCCCTTTAGTCTCATTCCCCCGCCTTCTCACCATAACCTTTGATGCCCTGACTACTCAGATACCTATCAATCTCTGCCTTAAATACACCCAATGACTTGGCCTCCACTGCCGCCCGTGGCAACAAATTCCATAGATTCACCACCTTCTGGCTAAAAAATTTTTTCGCATCTCTGTTCTGAATGGGCGCCCTGCAATCCTCAAGTCATGTCCTCTTGTACTAGACTCCCCCACCATGGGAAATAACTTTGCCACATCCACTCTGTCCATGCCTTTCAACATTCGAAATCTTTCCCCCTCATTCTTCTAAACTCCAAGGAGTACAGTCCAAGCAGTCAAACATTCCTCATATATTAACCCTCTCATTCCCAGAATCATTCTAGTGAATGTTCTCTGAACCTTCTCCAATGTCAGCACAACCTTTCTTAAATAAGGAGCCCAAAACTGCATAAAGACCTAACTTATTCAACCTTTCTCTGTAACTTAGGTGCTGAAATCCAGGTAACATTTTAGTAAATCTCCTCTGTACTCTCTCTAGTTTGTTGACATATTTCCTATAATTCGGTGACCAGAACTGTACACAATACTCCAAATTTGGCCGCACCAATGCCTTGTACAATTTTAACATTACATCCCAATTCCTATACTCAATGCTCTGACTTATAAAGGCCAGCATACCAAAAGCTTTCTTCACCACCCTATCCACATGAGATTCCACCTTCAGGGAACTATGCACCATTATTCCTAGATCACTCTGTTCTACTGCATTCCTCAATGCCCTACCATTTACCATGTATGTCCTATTTTGATTAGTCCTACCAAAATGTAGCACCTCACACTTATCTGCTTCAAACTCCATCTGCCATCTTTCAGCCCACTCTTCTAACTGGCCTAAAGTGTAGTGAGACTGTCCAGAAGGACAGACAGATGACAGGGCAAAACTCCAATCAATACAGTGAGTTGCAGAGAAAATTGAAAAGTGGGATAACTACAGGACTGAAGGTGTTAGATTTGAATGCACGGAGTATATGAAATAAGGTAGAAAGATTTTTGCATAGTAGGGGAATTAAGAGTTATGGGGAAAAGGCAGGTAGGTGGAGATTAGACCATGTTCAGATCAGCCATGATCTTACTGAATGGTGGAGCAGGCTCGACAGGCCAGGAGGCCTAATCCTGATCCTATTTAGTGTGTATGTTCCTATAGGCCAGTTAGTGTGACCTCAATGGTTTGGAAGATGTTGGAGTCTATTGTTAAGGATGTGGTTTTGGGGTACTTGGGAGACTCGTGACAAAGTAGACTGCAGTCAGCATGGGTTCCACAAAGGAAATTCTTGCCTGACCAATCTGTTAGAATTCTTTGAGGAAATGCCATACAGTATGGACAAAGGCGAATTGGTAGATGTTGTGTACTTGCATTTTTGGAAGGCCTTTGACAAGGTGCCACACATGAGGCTGCTTAGCAAGCTATGAGCCCATTGTATTATAGGGAAGGGTCTAGCATGGCTAAAGTAGTGGCTGATGGCAGGAGGCAAAGAGTGGGAATAAAGCTGCCAGTGATGAGTGGTGGTCCACAGGGGTCTGTGCTGGGAATGTTTCTTTTTATGTTATATGTCAATGACTTGGATAACGGATTTGAAGGTTTTGCTGTAAAATTTGCAGATCATAAAAAGATAAGTGGAGAGGTAGGTAGTTTTGAGGAAGTACAGAAGCTATAGAAGACTAAGACAGATGAGGAGAATGGGCAAAAAATGGCAGATGGAATATAGTGTTGAATAGTGTATGGTCATGCACTTACATAGACCATTAAGATCATAAGACACAGGAGCAGAATTAGGCCATCTGGCCTATTGAGTCTGCTCCACCATTCAATCATGGCTGATCCCTTTTTCTATCTCCTCCTCAACCCCAGTTCCCGGCCTTCTCCCCGTAATCTTTGATGCCACGTCCAATCAAGAACCAATCGAACTTTGCCTTAACTACCTGGGTTCCACAGCTGCATGTGGCAACAAACTTCACAAATTCACCACCCTTTGGCCGAAGAAATTTCTCTGCATCTCTGTTTTGAAAGAGTGCCCCTTTACCCTGAGGCTGTGCTGTCTTGTCCTAGACTCTCCCACCATGGGAAACATCCTTTTCACATCTAATCTGTCTAGGCCTTTCAACATTCTAAAGGTTTCATTGAGAACACCTCTCATCCTTCTGAATTCAGGAGCGCAGAACAGTTCACAATACTCAAAGTGAGGTCTCACCAGTGCCTGATAAAGCCTCAGCATCACATCCCTGTTCTTCTATTCTAGACCTCTTGAAATGAATGCTAACATGGCATTTGTCTTCCTCACCGTGTACTCAGCTTACAAGTTAACCTTCAGGATGTTCTGCACAAGGACTCCCAAGTCCCTCTGCATCTCAGATTCCTGTATTTTCTTCTCATTTAGAAAATATTCCGCACATTTATTTCCACTACCAAAGTGCATGACCATGTATTTCCCAACATTGTATTTCATTTGCCACTTACTTGCCCATTCTCCTAATCGGTCTAAGTCCTTCTGCATCCTACCTGTTTCCTCAATGATACCTGACCCTCCACCAATCCTTGTATCATCAGCAACTTGGCAACAAAGCCATCTATTCCATCATCTAAATCATTAATATACAGCATAAAAAAGTAGTCCCAACACCAACCCCTGCGGAACACTAGTCTCTGGCAGCAACCAAAACATGATCCTTTTATTCCCACTTGCTGCCTCCTACCAATCAGCCAATGCTCTAACCATGTCAGTAACTTTCCTGTAACACCATGGGCTCTTAACTTGGTAAGCAGCCTCATGTGTGACATCTTGGCAAAAGCCTTCTGGAAGTCCACATATACAACACCCACTGCATCCCCTTTATCTATCCTACTTGTAATTCCTCAAAGAATTCCAACATGTTCGTCAGGCAGGATTTTCCCTGAAAGAAACAATGCTGACTTTGTACTATCTTTTCCTGTGCCACAAAGTACTCCATCACCTCAACCTTAACAATTGACACTAACATCTTCTCAACCACTGAGGTCAGGCTAACTGGTCTATAATTCCTGTTCTGCTGTCTTCCTCCTTTCATATAGAGTGAGGTAACATTTGCAATTTTAGAAACATAGAGACATAGAAAACCTACAGTACACAAAATTGTGCCGAATTTGTTCTTAGCTTAGAAATTACCTAGGGTTGCTCATAGCCCTCTATTTTTCTGAGCTCCATGCACCTGTCCAGAAGTCTCTTAAAAGACCCTATCATATTTGCCTCCATCACTGTCACCGGTAGCCCATTCTACGCACTCACCAACCTCTGCATAAAAAAACTTACCCCTGACATCTCCTCTGTACCTACTTCCAAATACCTTAAAGCTGTGTCTTCTCATGCTAGCCACTTCAGCCCTGGGAAAAAGCCTCTGATTATTCACAAGATCAATGCCCTTCATCATCTTATATACCTCTATCAGGTCACCTCTCATCCTTCATCGTTCCAAGGAAAAAAGGCTGAGTTCACTCAACCTATTCTCATAAGGCATGTTCCCCAATCCAGGCAACATCCTTGTAAATTTCCTCTACACCCTTTCTATAGTTTCCACATCCTTCCTATAGTGAGGCAACCAGAACTGAGCACAGTACCCCAAGGGAGGTCTGACCAGGGTCCTATATAGCTGCAACATTACCTCTCAGATCCTGAGCTCAATCCCACAATTGATGAAAGCCAATCCACCGTATGCTTTCTTAACCACAGAGTCAAACTGTGCAGCAGCTTTGAGCATCCTATGGACTCAGCCCCCAAGATCCCTCTGATTCTCCACACTGCCAAGAGTCTTACCATTAATACTATATTCTGCCATCATACTTGACCTACCAAAATGAACCACCTCACACTTATCTGGGTTGAACTCCATTTGCCACTTCTCAGCCCGGTTTTGCATCCTGTCGATGTCCTGCTGTAATCTCTGACAGCCCTCCACACTATCCACAACACCTCCAAGCTTTGTGTCATCAGCAAATTTACTAACCCATCCCTACACTTCCTCATCCAGGTCATTAATAAAAATCACAAAGAGAAGAGGTCCCAGAACAGATCCCTGAGGCACACTACTGGTCACCAACCTCCATGCAGAATATGACCCATCTACAACTACTCTTCGCCTTCTGTGTGCAAGCCAATTTTGGATCTACAAAGCAAGTTCCCCTGGATCCCATGCCTCCTTATTTTCTGAATAAGCTCTGCATGGGGTACCTTATCAAAGAGGTAGCCAGAGGCTCAGCAGTCTCCTCCCTTGCCTCCCACAATAGCCTGGGGTATATCTTGTCCGGTCCCGGTGACTTATCCAACTTGATGATTTCCAAAAGCTACAGCACATTCACTTTCTTAACGTCTATATGCTCAAGCTTTTCAGTCCGCTGGAAGTCATCCCTACAATCGCCAAGGTCCTTTTCCATAGTGAATACTGAAGAAAATATTCATTAAGTACCTCTGCTACCTCCTCCGGTTCCATACACAATTTTCCACTGTCACACTTGATTGGTCCTACTCTAGTAACATAGAAAATAGGTGCAGGAGTAGGCCATTCAGCCCTTTGAGCCTGCACAGCCATTCAGTATGATCATGGCTGATCATTCAACTCAGAACCCTGTACCTGCTTTCTCTCCATACCCCCTGATCCCTTTAGCCACAAGGGCCATATCTAACTTCCTCTTAAATATAGCCAATGAACGGCCTCAACTGTTTCCTGTAGCAGAGAATTCCACAGATTCACCACTCTCTGTGTGAAGAAGCTTTTCCTCATCTCGGTCCTAAAAGGCTTCCCCTTTATCCTTAAACTGTGACCCCTCGTTCTGGACTTCCCCAACATCGGAAACAATCTTACTGCATCTAGCCTGTCCAATCCCTTCAGAATTTTATACGTTACAATCTTCTAAATTCCAGTGAGTATAAGCCTAGTCAATCCAGTCTTTCTTCATATGAAAGTCCTGCCATCCCAGGAGTCAATCTGGTGAACCTTCTTTGTACTCCCTCTATGGCAAGAATGTCATTCCTCAGTTTAGGGAACCAAAACTGCACACAATATTCTAGGTGCGGTCTCACCAAGGCCTTGTACAACTGCAGTAGAACCTCCCTGCTCTTGTACTCAAATCCTTTTGCTATGAATGCCAACATACCATATGCCTTTTTCACCGCCTGCTGTACCTGCATGCCCACCTTCAATGACTGGTGTACAATGACACCCAGGTCTCATTGCACCTCCCCTTTTCCTAATCGGCCACCGTTCAGATAATAATCTGTTTTCCTGTTCTTGCAACCAAAGTGGATAACCTCACATTTATCCACATTAAATTGCATCTGCCATGAATTTGCCCACTCACCTAACCTATCCAAGTCACCCTGCATCCTCTTTGCATCCTCCTCACAGCTAACACCGCTGCCCAGCTTCGTGTCATCCGCAAACTTGGAGATGCTGCATTTAATTCCCTCGTCTAAATCATTAATATATATTGTAAACAACTGGGGTCCCAGCACTGAGCCTTGCGGTACCCCACTAGTCACTGCCTGCCATTCTGAAAAGGTCCTGTTTACTCCCACTCTTTGTTTCCTGTCTGCCAACCAATTCTCTAGCCACATCAATACCATACCCCCAATACCGTGTGCTTTAAGTTTGCACACTAATCTCCTGTGTGGGACCTTGTCAAAAGCCTTTTGAAAATCTAAATATACCACATCCACTGGCTCTCCCCTATCCACTCTACTAGTTACATCTTCAAAAAATTCTATAAGATTTGTCAGACATGATTTTCCTTTCACAAATCCATGCTGGCTTTGTCCGATGATTTCACCTCTTTCCAAATGTGCTGTTATCACATCTTTGATAACCGACTCTAGCATTTTCCCCACCACTGATGTCTCACGTCTTATCCTCTTGTTCTTCACATACTTGTAGAATGCCTTGGGGTTTTCCTTAATTCTGCTCGCCAAGGACTTCTTATGGCCCCTTCTGGCTCTCCTAATTTAATTCTTCAGCTCCTTTCCGCTTGCCTTATTATTTTAGAGACTGTTATTACCTAGTGTATTGAACCTTTCATAACCTTTACTTTTCTTCTTAACTAGATTTTCGACAGCCTTTATACACCATGGTTCCGTATCCTACCATCCTTTCCCTGTTTCATTGGAACATACCTATGCAGAATGCCATGCAAATATCCCCTAAACATTTGCACATTTCTGCTATACATTTCCCTGAGAACATCTGTTCCCAATTTATTCTTCCAAGTTCCTGCCTGATAGCTTCATATTTCTCCTTACTCCAATTAAACATTTCCCTAACTTGTCTATTCCTACCCCTCTCCAATGCTATGGTAAAGATGATAGAATTGTGATCACTATCTTCAAAATGCTCTCCCACTGAGAGTCCTGACACCTGACCAGGTTCATTTCCCAATACAGCCTCTCCTCTTGTAGGCTTATCTACATACTGTGAAAGGAACACACCTAACAAACTCCAACCCATCTAAACCCTTTGCTCTAGGGAGTTGCCTATCAATATTGGGGAATTTAAAATTCTCCATCATGACAACCCTGTTATTATTGCAACATTCCAGAATCTGTCTCCCTGTCTGCTTCTCGATGTCACTGTTACTATTGGGACATTTTCCAGTCATCTAGCACCATGCCAGAGTCCAATGATTCTTGAAAGATCATTTCCCATGCCTCCACAATCTCTAACATTACCTCTTTCAGAACCCTAGGTTGCAGCTCCTCTGCTCCGGGTGACATATGTATCTTTAGGTCTTTCAGCTTTTTGAGCACCTTCTCTCTTGTAACTGCACCCACTTCTCTTCCTTCAAACACTACAAACATCAGGCATACCGCTAGTGTCTTCCACAGTGAAGACTGACTCAAAATACTTAGTTTAGCAGCCATCTCTTTGTCCCCTGTTATTACTTCTCCTGCTTCATTTTCTGGTGGTGTTATATCCACTCCCATTTCTCTTTTATTTTTAACTTAACATACTTGAAAAAACTTTTACTATCCACTTTGATATTATTAGGAAAGATGTCAACAAACTAGAGAGAGTACAGAGAAGATTTACTAGAATGTTACCTGGGTTTCAGCACCTAAGTTACAGGGAAAGGTTGAACAAGTTAGGTCTTTATTCTTTGGAGCGTAGAAGGTTGAGGGGGGGACTTGATAGAGGTATTTAAAATTATGAGGGGATAGATAGAGTTGACATGGATAGGCTTTTTCCATTGAGAGTAGGGGAGATTCAAACAAGAAGACATGAGTTGAGAGTTAGGGGGCAAAAGTTTAAGGGTAACATGAGGGGGAATTTCTTTACTCAGAGGGTGGTAGCTGTATGGAATGATCTTTCAGTAGAAATGGTAGAGGCAGGTTCGGTATTGTCATTTAAAGTAAAATTGGATAGATATATGGACAGGAAAGGAATGGAGGGTTATGGGCTGAGTGCGGGCCAGTGGGACTAGGTGAGAGTAAGCGTTCGGCATGGACTAGAAGAGCAGAGATGGCCTGTTTTCGTGCTGTAATTGTTATATGGTTATATTTGCTAGCTTGCTTTCATATTTCAGCTTTTCCCTTCTAATGATTTTTTAGTTGTTCTCTGTAGGTTTTCAAAAACTTCCCAATCCTCTATCTTCCCACTAATATTTGCTTTGTTATATGTCCTTTCTTTTGCTTTTGCAATAACTTTGACTTTCCTTGTCAGCCACAGTTGTAGTATTTTACCATCTGAGTATTTATTCAGTTTTGGAATACACGTGTCCTGCACCTTCCTCATTCTTCCCAAAAACGCAAGCCATTCAAAGGTAGATTATGTAAATGGAGAGAAATTTCAAAAATCTGAGGCACAAATGGATTTTGTAGTCCTTGTGCAGGATTCCCTGAAGGTTGACTTGCAGGTTAAGTCTGTGATGAGGAAGGCAAATATATTCATTTCAAGAGGACTAGAATATAAATGTAAGGATGTAATGTTGAGACTTTATGAAGCACTGGTGAAGCCTCACTTGGAATATTGTGAGCAGTTTGAGGCACCTTACCTTAGAAAGAATGTGTTGACATGTGAGAGGGTTCAAAGGAAGTTCACGAAAATTATTCTAAGATTAAATGACTTGTCATATGAAGAGCATTTGATTGCTTTGGGCCTGTATTCAGTAGAATTCAGAACAATAAGAGGTGACCTCATTGAAGCCTACCACATGGTGAAAGGCCTGGATACAGTGGATGTGGAAGCGATGCTTCCTGTCATGGAAAATTCTAAGACCAGAGCATATACAGCCTCAGAATAGAGGGGCAACCTATTAGAAGGGATTTGAAGAAGAATTTCTTTAGCCAGAGAGTGGTGATTCTGAAATTCTTTGCCACAGGCAGCTGTGGAGGCCAAATCCTTATACATATTTAAGGCAGAGGTTAATAGACTCTTGAAGGGATACAGGGAGAAGGTAGGAGATTACGGCTAAAATGAAAATTGGATCAGTCATGGTGAAATGGTAGAGCAGAGTCGATGGGCCAAATGACCTAATTCTGCTCCTATGTCTTATGGTCTTATGGTATGAGGGGATACTTAATTGAAACTTACAGAACTGAAAGGCCTTGATAGAGTGGATGTGCAGAGGATGTTTCCTATGGTGGGAGAGTCTAAGACCAGAGGACACAGCCTCAGAATAAAGGAGAGTCCTTTTCGAAGAGATGAGGAGGAATTTCTTTAGCCAGAGAGTGGTTAATCTATGGATTTTGTTTTCATAGGTGGCTGTGAAGGTCAAGTTTTTACTTATATTTAAGGCAGTGGTTGGTACTGCCTATAAATGACTCCTATATCTTATAGTCTAATGATTTTATGGATTATCTTATTTTCTGTTCTGTATTTTTATATGATTCTATGACTGGAAAATTGTAAATGTCACTCCACTCTTCAAGAATAGAGAGAGGCAGAAGAAAGGAAATTGTAGGCAGTTAGCCTAACTTCAGTGGTTGGGAAGAGGCTGGATGAGGTTTTGTGATACTTGGAGGCACATGATAAATGGGCCAGTCAGCTTGGTTTTTAAGAGAAAATAATGCCTGACAAACCTGGTAGAATTCTTTGAGGAAATAACAAGCAGGATAGACAAAGGGGAATCAATGGAAGTTGTGTACTTGGATTTTCAAAAGGACTTTGACAAGCTGCCTCACTTGAGGCTGCTTAGCAAGATAGGTGCCATGGTATTACAGGAAAGATACTATCATGGATAAAGCAGTGGCTAAATGGAAAGAGGCAATGAGTGGGAATAAAGTGAGCCTTTTCTGATTGGCTGCCAGTGACTAGTGTTGTTCCGCAGGGGTCGGTGATGGGGCCGGTTCTTTTTATGTTGTATGTCAATGATCTCAATGATGGAATTGATGTCTTTGTGGCCAAGTTTGCAGATGATATGAAGATAGATGGAAGGGCAGGCAGTGTTGATGACTCTGGGCCTGTACTCATTATAAGTTAATAGAATGGGGGGGGGATGTTATTGAAGCCTATCAAATGTTGGATCGAGAGGATATTTCCTGTGGTGGGGGACTAGGACCAGAGGCAACAGACTCAGAATAGAGGGATGTCCATTTGGAACTGAGATGAAATGGAATTTCTTTAGCCAGAGGGTGACAAACCTGTAGAATGTGTAGCCTCAGGCAGCTGTAGAGACCTGGTCATTGAGCGTATTTAAGGAAGAGGTCGATAGGTTGTTGATAAGCCAAGGTATGAAATGTTACAGGGAGATAGAGTACAGAGAAGATTTACTAGAATGTTACCTGGGTTTCAGCACCTAAGTTACAGGGAAAGGTTGGACAAGTTAGGTCTTTATTCTTTGGAGCGTAGAAGGTTGAGGGGGGGACTTGATAGAGGTATTTAAAATTATGAGGGGGATAGATAGAGTTGACATGGATAGGCTTTTTCCATTGAGAGTAGGGGAGATTCAAACAAGAGGACATGAGTTGAGAGTTAGGGGGGAAAAGTTTAAGGGTAACATGAGGGGGAATTTCTTTACTCAGAGGGTGGTAGCTGTATGGAATGATCTTTCAGTAGAAATGGTAGAGGCAGGTTCGGTATTGTCATTTAAAGTAAAATTGGATAGGTATATGGACAGGAAAGGAATGGAGAGTTATGGGCTGAGTGCGGGTCAGTGGGACTAGGTGAAAGTAAGCATTCGGCACGGACTAGAAGGGACCAGATGGCCTGTTTCCATGCTGTAATTGTTATATGGTTATAGCAGGAGTAAGGGGTTGAGGGGGAAATGGATCAGTCATGATCAAGTGGTAGGGTACACTCAAAGGGCCAAATGGTCTGATTCAGCCCCAATGTCTTATGGTCTATGTACTAAGGTACAGTGAAATCCTTGTCTTGCATCCTGTTCATACAAATCAGTTCATTACAGAGTGGAGTGAGGCAGTAAAAGGTAGGACAATAACATAATGCTGATACATTAGCCTGTACACAAGGTTGGGAAATACAATATGGAGAGTAAGGTGTTTCCCATGCAACAGGCTTTCCCTCTCCATACAGCTGATGAATCTAAAGGAACTGCATTAGATACCAGAGGCCTCACAAGAGTTCCCAGTCAGCTTTGAACTGTACTGAGGACTGCCTTAGTGTAATAGTTACTGAGAAAGTACAGTGCATTAGGGTTGCCATGTAGTGCAAAGGCTGCTTTGGTATTTGTAGGCAGATGGGTGTGAGAAATGGGTTTATTTTGCTGTTGCTTTGTTGTTTGTCGTTTTCTGTTTGTTGTGTTCTGTGCTCTGTTAAGCATTGTGGACATGCTATGTTGGAGGCAGAATGTGTGGTAACACTTGTGGGCTGTTCCCAGCGAATCCTTAGGTTGTGTTGGTTGTTAATCCAAACACCACATTTCACTGCACATATGTTTCAATGGGCATGTGATGAATTAATCTGAACTCATTATGTTTTAAGACAGGTATAAGTCAGGACAAAGTTAGATATTACAGGAAGATACTCAGTTGGGAGGGGGCAAATTACAACAGGACAAGACAGGAGCTGAGTTACATTGATTGGGAGCAGCTGCTGTTAGATATGTCCACATATAACATGTTTAAAGTCCAGATGATCAGAGTATAGGATTGGCAACTTCTGGTGAGAATCAAGGACACGAACATGGTATGGGGACCATGTATGACATGAAAGGCACTACTTTTAGTCAGGAAGGAAAAGGAAGCATTCATAAGTTTTAAGAAGCTAAAATCTGACTGGGTCCTTGTGAAGTAGAAAGATAGCAGGAAAGTGCTCAAGCAGGCAATTAGAAAGGGGGGAGGTGGAGGAATGGGAACCAGTATGATAGAGCTACAGATGAACCAGCAGGTTTACAAGTAGATGATGGATGTAACATGATTGTAAGGAAGGACAAGCCAATGACTGGGTAACAATGCACACAGAGCAACAAGTTGAATTGTACCATTAAGGCAAAATTCAAAAGGGTGAATAATGCGGGACTGAAGGTGCTGAATTTAAATGCGTGTAGCATTTGGAATGAGGTGGACAAACTCGTGGCGCAATTAGAGATTGGTTGGTATGATGTTGTGGGCATCACTGAGTTGTGGCTGAAAGAAGGCCATAGTTGGGAGCTTAACATCAAAGGATATGCTTTGTATTTAAAGGACGGGCATAGGCCGTGTTGTAGCTCTGTTGGTAAGAGATGGAATTATATCTTTAGAAAGAAGTGACACAGGGCTAGAGAATGTTGAATCTTTGTGGATGGAGTTAAGAAACTGCAAGGGTAGAAAAACCTTCATGGGAATCATATATAGATCGCTAAATAGTAGCCAAGATGTGGGGTTGAAATTGCAAAGGGAGCTGCAAAAGGCATGTGACAAAGGTAAAGATACAATTGTGATGGAGATCTTCAATATGCAAGGGGTTTGGGGAAAATGAGGTTGGTGTTGGATCACAAGAGAGGAAATTTGTTGAATGCCTACAGATTGCATTTTAGAGCAGATTGTGCTTGAGCCTACTCGGGGAAAGACTATCTTAGATTGGGTGTTGTGTAATAATCCAGATCTCATTAGAGAGCTTAATGTAAAGGAACCTTTAGGAGGCCATGATCCTAATATGAGTGAATTAATACTGCAATTTGAGAGAGAAAAACCCAAGTCACATGTATCAGTATCGCAAGGGAATAAAGAGAATTTCAGAGGCATGAAAGAGAAGCTTGTCCAGATGGATTGGAAGAGGATACTGGAGGGGATCATGAGAGAGCAGATGTGACTGAAGTTTCTAGGAATAGTTCAGAAGGCACAGGACAGATATGTCCCACAGAGGAAGAAGTTCTCAAATGGCAGGGGTAAGCAACCGTGGCTAACAAATGAAGTTAAGGACTGCATAAAAGCCACGGAAAGAGCATATAAGGTAGCCAAAGTGAATGGGAATTTGGATGATTGGGAAGCTTTTAGAATCCAACAAAAAGCTATAAGAAGTGAAAACATGCAATATGAGGGCAATATAAAGCAGGATACCAAAAGTTTTCTCAGTTATATAAAGAGTAAAAGGGGGCTGAGAGCTGATATTGGACCACTGGAAAATGATGCAGCTGAGGTAAAATTGGAGGACAAAGAATTGGCAGATGAACTTAAAGAGCGCTTTGCATCTGTCTTCACTGTGGAAGACACTAGTAGTATGCCAGAGGTCCATGAATGTCAGTAAGCAGGAGTGAGTGCCATTGCTATTACAAAGGAAAAAGCGCTAGGCAAACTCAAAGGTCTTAAAGTGGACAAGTCACCTGGACTAGATAGACAACATCCCAGAGTCCTGAGAGGATACTGAAGAGATAGCAGATGCATTGGTGATGATCTTTAAATAATCTCTTGATTCTGGCATGGTCCCAAAGGACTGGAAGATGGCAATGTCACTACACTCTTTAAAAAGGGAGGAAGACAAAAGAAAGGAAATTATAGGCCAGTTAGGCTAACCTCAGTGGTTGGGAAACTGTTGGAGTCTATTCAGGATGAGGTTTCAAGGTACTTGGAGACCAAAGATAAAGTAAGACAAAGTCAGCATGGTTTCTGTAAAGCAAAATCTTGCCTGACAAATTTGTTGAGTTCTTTGAGGAAGTAATAATAAGCAGGGTGGAAAAAGCAAAGGCAGTGGATGCCATTTACTTGGATTTTCAGAGGGCATTTGATAAATTGCCACACGAGGCTGCCTAACAAAATAAAATCCTATGGCGTTACAAGAAAGATACTGGCATGGATAGCGGAATGGCTGACAGGCAGGAGGCAGCGACTGGGAATAAAAGGGGCCTTTTCTGGTTAGCTGCCGGTGAGAAGTGGTGTTCATCAGGGGTCAGTATTGGGACCACTACATTTCGCATTGTTAGTCAATGATTTGGATGACGGAATTGAGGGCTTAGTGACAAAGTTTGCAGATGATGCAAAGATAGGTGGAGGGTAGGTAGTGTTGAGGAAGCAATGCAATTGTAGCAGGACAGACAAATTGGAAGAATGGGCAAAAAATGGCAGATGGCAGGTGGAAAACAGAGTTGGGAAATGTATAGAACCATAGAACATTACAGCACAGAAACAGGCTTTTTGGCCTTTCTCGGCTGTGCCGAACCATTTGTCTGCCTAGTACCACTGACCTGCACCTGGACCATATCCCTCCATACACCTCTCATCCATGTACCTGTCCAAGTTTTCCTTAAATGTTAAAAGTGAGCCCACATTTAACACTTCATCTGACAGCTCATTCCACACTCCCACCACTCTCTGTGTGAAGAAGCTCCTCCTAATGTTCCCTTTAAACTTTTTCCCCCTTCACCCTTAACCCATGTCCTCTGGGTTTTTTTTCTCCCCTAGCCTCTGTGGAAAAAGCCTGCTTGCATTACCTCTATTTATACCCATCATAATTTTAAATACCTCTATCAAATCTCCCCTCATTCTTCTACGCTCCAGGGAATAAAGTCCTAACCTATTCAACCTTTCTCTGTAACTCAGTTTCTCAAGTCCCAGCAACATCCTTGTAAACCTTCTCTGCACTCTTTCAACCTTATTGATATCCTTCCTGTAATTTGGTGACTAAAACTGCACACAATACTCCAAATTCCATCTCACCAATGTCTTATACAACCTCACCATAACATTCCAACTCTTATACTCAATACTTTGATTTATAAAGGCCAATGTACCAAAAGCTCTCTTTACTACCCTATCTACCTGTGACACCACTTTTAGGGAATTTTGTATCTGTATACCCAGATCCCTCATTCTACTGCACTCCTCAGTGCTCTACGATTTACCTTGTATGCTCTACCTTGGTTTTTCCTTCCAAAGTGCAATACCTCACACTTGTCTGTATTAAACTCCATCTGCCATTTTTCAGCCCATTTTTCCAGCCGGTCCAAGTCCCTCTGCAAGCTTTGAAAACCTTCCTCACTGTACACTACACCTCCAATCTTTGTATCATCAGCAAATTTGCTGATCCAATTTACCACATTATCATCCAGATCATTGTTATAGATGACAAATAACAATGGACCCAGCACTGATCCTTGTGGCACACCACTAGTCACAGGCCTCCACTCTGAGAAGCAATCCTCCACTACCACTCTCTGGCTTCTTCCATTGAGCCAATGTCTAATCTAATTTACTACCTCACCATGTATACCTAGCGACTGAATCTTCCTAACTAACCTCCCATGTGGGACCTTGTCAAAGGCCTTACTGAAGTCCATGTAGACAACATCCACTGCCTTCCCTTCATCCACTTTCCTTGTAACCTCCTCGAAAAACTCTAATACATTTGTTAAACATGACCTACCATGCACAAAGCCGTGTTGACTCTCCCTAATAAGTCCCTGTCTATCTAAATACTTGTAGATCATATCTCTTAGTACTCCTTCCAATAATTTACCTACTACTGATGTCAAACTTACCGGCCTGTAATTTCCCAGATTACCTTTAGAGCCTTTTTTAAACAACGGAAGAACATGAGCTGTCCTCCAATCCTCCGGCACCTTACTTGTAGATACCGCAATTTTAAATATATCTGCCAGGGCCCCCGCAATTTCAACACTAGTCTCTTTCAAGGTCCGAGGGAATACCCTGTCAGGTCCTGGAGATTTATCTACTTTGATTTGCCTTAAGACAGCAAGTACCTTCTCCTCCTCAAACTGTATAGGTTCCATGACCTCACAACTTATTTGCCTTTTGATAAAAGGAACAATAGTGCAGAATATTATCTAAATGGGGAGAAGGTTCAAACATCAGAGATCCAGAGGGACTGAGGAGTCCTTGTGCAAGACTTCCAGAAGGTCAATTTACAGCTTGAATCTGTGGTTAAGTTTGCAAATGCAATACTGGCATTTATTTCAAGGGGAATAGAATCTAAAAGCAAGAAGATAATAATGAGCTGTTATGAGACACTAGTCAGGCCAGACATAGAAACATAGAAAACCTACAGCACAATACAGGCCCTTCAGCCCACAGAGCTTTACCGAACATGTCTGTACCTTAGAACTACCTAGGCTTACCCATAAGCCTCTATTTATCTAAGCTACATGTACCCATCCAGGAGACTCTTAAAACCCCCTCTTGTTTTCAGCTCCACCACCACCGCTGGCAGCCTATTCCATGCACTCACCACTCTCCGTGTAACGAATTTATCCCTGACATATCCTCTGTACCTACCTCCATGCACCACAAAAGTATGCCCTCGTGTGCCAGCCTTAGGGAAACAGTCTCTGACTATCCACAACATCAATGCCTCTCATTATCTTCTACATCTCTATCAGGTCACCTCTCATCCTTCGTCGCTCCAAGGAGAAAAGGACGAGTTTATTCAACCTATTCTCATAAGGCATGCTCCCCAATCCAAGCAACATCCTTGTAAATCCCCTTTGCACCCTTTCTAGATTTCCACGTCCTTCCTGTAGTGAGGTGACCAGAACTGAGCACAGTACTCCAAGTGGGGTCTGACCAGGGTCCTGTATAGCTGCAACATTACCTCTCAGTTCCTAAACTCAATTCCATGATTGATGAAGGCCAATGCACCGAATGCCTTCTTAACCACAGAGTCAACCTGCGTGGCAGCTTTGAGTGTCTTATAGACTTGGACCCCAAGATCCCTCTGATATTCCATACTGCCAAGAACTTATCAATCCTTCCCTCTTACACAGCTCATAACCTTGCATTTTCTTACATCCAAGTGCCTATCTAAGGGATAGATGCTTCATCAAGATTTCTTATCAAGCCTCCACGGCCATCTGTTGCAATGAATTCCAGATTCAACCCTCCGGCTGAAGAAATTCCTCCCTATCAATGTGCTAAATTGACATCCCTCTATTCTGGTCCTAGACTCCCCCACATTCAGAAACATACTCTCCAATTCTACTCTATCTAGGCCTTTCAATATTTGATACTTTTCAATGAGATTGCCCCCTCATTCTTTTCAATTCCAGTGAGTACAGGCCCAGAGCCATCAAACTGCCCTCATATATTAACCCTTTCAATCCTGGAATCATTCTCATTAACCTCCTCAGGACCTTCTTTGATGACAACACATCCTTTCCTAGATAAGGAACCCAAAATTGCTCACAATACTCTGTGCAGTCCAACTAAAGCCTTATAAAGCCTCAGCATTACATCCTTGCTCTTATATTCTATTCCTCTCAAACTCAATGCTTACATTTGCATTCCTTACTAATGATTCAACCTGCAAGTTTACCTTTAGGGAATCCTGCATAAGGACTTGAAGTCCCTTTACAACTCTGATTTCTGAACTTTCTTCCCGTCTAGAAAATACTCTACACCTTTATGCCTTGTACCAAAGTGTATGACCACAAACACACTGACCTACACTATACTTCATCTGCTACTTCTTCAACCATTCTCCTAATCTGTTGAAGTACTTCTGCAGAAGTGTTTCCTTAAAGCTACCTGCCTCTCCACCTATCTTCATATCGTCCGCAAACATGGCTGCAAAACCATCAATTCCGGTATCCAAATCTTTGACATACAATGTGAGAAGTGGGCCCAACATAAACCCCTGTGGAACACCTCTAGTCACTGGCAGCCAAGCAGAAAAGGCCCCCTATATTCCCAATCTCTGCCTCCTGTCAGTCAACCAATTTTCTATCCATGCTAGTATATTTCCTGTAATATGGATTGATGCATCTTAAGAAATAAATATCTGTGCAAATTTCATTTCCTGTGGTTTCAGAGAAATTCCCAAAATTAAGTAAGTTATCTTTTTAGCAGCATTGGTAGATTTACAGAATACATATTAAGTAACAAACAATGCAGCGAACATTTGTGCAATACTTTTGCTAACATAGGAGAAAATGCTCACTGTGTGCTTTTAAGATATTCCTCCTTGCTCTCCTTCTTCCCTTTTGGACGGGGTTTGATGCTTTGAAGAGTAAGAGAGTGGGTCTGTGTACACCACTGGGAAAGGGTCACCATGAACTGAAACATACAGAATACCTTGTAAATGTAACTAACATCCAAACAGTCAGTTTTCACAAGGGAGTGAGCTGTGAAAGTTACCCAAACATCACCCCATATTATGTTCAAATCCATTCAGTTCAAATTCAATTCTTGCTCCAATTTAGCACAGGTCCACAGCACAAGTTTTCTTTCTAACATCTAAGCAGATAAGACCATAAGACATAGAAGCAGAATTAGGCTATTCAGCCCATCAAGTCTGCTGCGCCATTCTATCATGGCTGATTTATGATCCCTATAAACCCCATTCTCCTGCCTCCTGCCTTCTCCCCATAACCTTTGATGCCCTAACTAATCAAAAACCTATCAACCTCCACAATACCTAATGCCTCGGCCTCCACAGCTGTTTGTGGCGATGAATTCCACAGATTCACCACCCTCTGGCTACAGAAATATGTCCTTATCTCTGTTCTAAATGCCCTCAACTCTGAGGCAGTGGCATCTGGTCCTAGGTTCCTCCACTCTCAGAAACAACTCTCCAAATCCACTCTAACTTGACCTTTCAATATTCGAAATCCAGTGAGTACAGGCACAAAGTCATCTAATTTTCATCTTGCATTAACACTTTCACCCCTTCACTTCTCTGAACCCCTTCCAATGCTAATACATCTTTTCTTAGATAAGGGGCCCAAAGCTGCTCACAGTACTCCGTGTGGTCTGACCGATGCCTTACAAAGCCTCAGCATAACAGTTCTGCTCTTATATTCTACTCCTCTCAAGATTAATGCTGACTTTGCATTGGCCTACCTTACCACCGACTCACCTGGTAAATTACTTGTAATAATAATAACAATTACAGCACGGTAACAGGCCATCTTGGCCCTTCTAGTCCGTGCCGAACGCTTACTCTCAACAGTCCCACTTACCCACACTCAGCCCATAACCCTCCATTCCTTTCCTGTCCATATACTTATCCAATTTTGCTTTAAATGACAAAATCGACCCTGCCTCTACCACTTCTACTGGCAGCTCGTTCCACACAGCTACTACTCTGAGTAAAGAAGTTCACCCTCATATTACCCTTAAACTTTTGCCCCCTAAGTCTCAACTCATGTCCTCTTGTTTGAATCTCCCCTACTCTCAATGGAAAAAGCCTATCCACGTCAACTCTATCTATCCCCCTCATAATTTTAATTACCTCTATCAAGTCCCCCCTCAACCTTCTACGCTCCAAAGAATAAAGACCTAACATGTTCAACCTTTCTCTGTAACTTAGGTGCTGAAACCCAGGTAACATTCTAGTAAATCTCCTCTGTACTCTCTCTATTTTGTTGACGTCTTTCCTATAATTCAGTGACCAGAACTGTACATAATACTTACTCCAAATTTGGTCTCACCAATGCCTTGTACAATTTTAACATTACATCCCAACTCTTATACTCAATACTCTGATTTATAAAGCCCAGCATACCAAAAGCTTTCTTCACACCCTATCCACATGAGATTCCACCTTCAGGGAACTATGCACCATTATTTCTAGATCACCCTGTTCTACTGCATTCTTCACTGCCCTACCATTTACCATGTATGTCTTATTTTGATTAGTCCTACCAAAATGTAGCACCTCACACTTATCAGCATTAAACTCCATCTGCCATCTTTCAGCCCACTCTTCTAACTGGCCTAAATCTCTCTGCAAGCTTTGAAAACCTACTTCATTATCCACAACGCCATCTACCTTAGTATCATCTGCATACTTACTAATGCAATTTACCACCCCATCATCCGGATCATTAATGTATATGACAAACAACGTTGGACCCAGTACAGATCCCTGAGGCACACCACTAGTCACTGGCCTCCAACCTGACAAACAGTTATCCACCACTACTCTCTGGCATCTCCCATCCAGCCACTGTTGAATCCATTTTACTACTTCAATATTAATACCTAACGATTGAACCTTCCTAACTAGCCTTCCATGCAGAACCTTATCAAAGGCCTTACTGAAGTCCATATAGACAACATCCACTGCTTTACACTCGTCAACTTTCCTCGTAATCTCTTCAAAAAATTCAATAAGATTTGTCAAACATGACCTTCCATGCACAAATCCATGCTGACTGTTCCTAATCAGTCCCTGTCTATCAAGATAATTATATATACCATCTCTAAGAATACTTTCCATTAATTTACCCAAACGTCAAACTGACAGGCCTATAATTGCTAGATTTACTCTTAGAACCCTTTTTAAACAATGGAACTACATGAGCAATATGCCGATCCTCTGGCACCATTCCCGTTTCTAATGACATTTGAAATATTTCTGTTAGGGCCCCTGCTATTTCTACACTAACTTCGCTCCAGGTGCTAGGGAATATCCTGTCAGGACCCGGAGACTTATCCACTTTTATATTCTTTAAAGTGGATAAAGAATAGTTCCTCTTCTTTAATCATCATAATTTCCGTAACTACCATACTAGTTTCCCTTACCTTACACAATTCAATATCCTTCTCCTTAGTGAATACGAAGAAAAGAAATAGTTCAAAATCTCCCCCATCTCTTTCGGCTCCACACATAGCTGTCCATTCTGATTCTCTAAGGGACCAATTTTATCCCTCACTATCCTTTTGCTATTAATATAACTGTAGAAACCCTTTGGATTTATTTTCACCTTATTTGCCAAAGCAACCTCATATCTTCTTTTAGCTTTTCTAATTTCTTTCTTAAGGTTCTTTTCACATTCTTTATATTCCTTGAGCACCTCATTTACACCATGCTGCCTATATCTATTGTAGATCTCTCTCTTTTTCAGAACCAAGTTTCCAACATCCCTTGAAAACCATGGCTCTTTCAAATTTTTAACCTTTCCTTTCAACCTACCAGGAACATAAAGATTCTGCACCCTCAAAATTTTACCTTTAAATGACCTCCATTTCTCTATTACATCCTTCCCATAAAACAAATTGTCCCAATCCACTCCTTCTAAATCCTTTCACATCTCCTCAAAGTTAGCCTTTCTCCAATCAAAAATCTCAACCCTGGGTCCAGTCCTATCCTTCTCCATAATTATATTGAAACTAATGGCATTATGATCACTGGACACAAAGTGCTCCCCAACACATACCTCTGTCACCTGACCTATCTCATTCCCCAACAGGAGATCCAACACTGCCCCTGCTCTAGTTGGTACCTGTATGTATTGCTGCAAAAAACTATCCTGGACACATTTTACAAACTCCGAACCATCCAGTCCTTTTACAGAATGGGCTTCCCAGTCTATGTGTGGAAAATTAAAATCTCCCACAATCACAACCTTGTGCTTACAACAAATATCTGATATCTCCTTACAAATTTGCTCCGCCAATTCTCGCTCCCCATTAGGTGGTCTATAATACACCCCTATAAGTGTTAGTACACCTTTCCCATTCCTCAATTCCACCCAAATAGTCTCACTGGACGAGCCCTCTAATCTATCCTGCCAGAGCACCGCTGTAATATTTTCTCTGACAAGCAATGCAACATCTCCTCCTCTTTCCCCTCCGATTCTATCACACCTGAAGCAACGAAATCCAGGAATATTTAGTTGCCAATCATACACCTCCTGCAACCATGTTTCACTAATAGGTAGAACATCATATTTCCAGGTATCAAACCATGCTCTAAGCTCATCCACCTTTCTTACAATACTCCTAGCATTAAAATAGATGCACTTAAGAAACTCTCCACCTCTTACTCTCTGTTTATCCCTAATAGTGCAAACAACTTTATTATCTTTTTCTTCCTTCTCCCCTACATCTTCGGTCTGAACGCTCCCCTTCTCTGTCACCTGCCTATCCTCCCTCACACACTGTCTACCAGCTTTCTCTATTTGTGAACTAACCTCCTCTCTCCTAGTCTCTTCAATTTGATTCCCACCCCACAACTATTCTAGTTTAAACTCTCCCCAGTAGCCTTATCAAATCTCCCCACCTGGATATTGGTCCCCCTAGCATTCAAGTGTAATCCGTCCTTTTTGTACAGGTCACACCTGCCCCAATGATCCAGAAACTTGAATCCCTGCCCCCTGCTCCAATCCCTCAGCCACGTATTTATCCTCAACTCATTACATTCCTACTCTCACTGTTGCGTGGCAAAGGCAGTAATCCCAAGATTACTACCTTTGCAGTCCTTCTTCTCAACTCCCTACCTAATTCCCTATAATCTCCTTTCAGGACCTCTTCCTTTTTCCTACCTATGTCATTGGTACCTATATGTACCACAACCTCTGGCTCCTCACCCTCCCACTTCAGGATATCTTGGACGCAATCAGAAACATCCTGGACCCTGGCACCAGGGAGGCAAACTACCATCCAGGTCTCCTGACTGCGTCCACAGAATCGCCTATCTGACCTGTAACTATCGAGTCCCCTATTACTACTGCCTTCCTCTTCCTTTCCCTACCCTTCTGTGCTACAGGGTCGGACTCTGTGCCGGAGGCACAGCCACTGTTGCCTCCCCCAGGTAGTCTGTCCCCTCCAACAGTTACTCAAACAGGAGTCCTTATTGTCAAGGGGTACAGCCACTGGGGTACTCTCTATTACCTGACTCTTCCCCTTCCCTCTCCTAATCGTGACCCACTTGTCTGCCTCCCGTGGCCCCGGTGTGACCACCTGCCTGTAACTCCTCTCTATCAACTTCTCACTCTCCCTGACCAGACAAAGGTCATTGAGCTGCAGCTCCAGTTCCCTAACATGGTCCCTTAGGAGCTGCAGCTTGGCGCACCTGGCGCAGATGTGGACATCTGGGAGGTTAGGAGACTCCAGGTCCTCCCACATCCGACACCGAGAACAACAAGCTGCCCTCACACTCATACTTCCCCCTTTCCTCAAATAACAGGAAAAATTGAAAACTAAAACTAAATAAACTAAACGGTGCCTCGCCCGTTTCCACCTAAGCCCGTTGAGCCAAAGCCCTCAAGCCTTCACTCTGCTACCGGCTCACTCCGCTGCCTGCTGTATAAGGCTGTTGTTTCTTTTAAATCTTCTGCACTTCACTGCCTGACATCACACGCCTGCGCAGTCCCGCCTCTCTTAACTCCGATGAGAAGAAGAAAAAATCAAAATTGCTCCCGCCACACTCTCGCTCCTATTCTCAGTCTTCCTTCTCCAAATTACCCTTTAGGGAATCCTGCATAAGGACTCCCAAGTCCCTTTGCACTTCTGATTTTTAAATTTTCTCCGTTTAGAAAATAGTCTACATTATATTGCTTCGACCACTTCTTCCATATACTATATTTGATCTGACACTTCTTGCCCATTCTCCCATACTGTCTTCAGACTCCCTGCTTCAACAGTATCTGTTCCTCCATCCATCTTCATATCGTCTGCCAACATTTTGGCCACAAAGCCATCAATTCCTTTATCCAAATCATTCACATATAACATAAAAAGAAGCAGTCCCAACATTGACCCAGCAGAACATCAAAAGTTACCGACAGCCAACCAGAAAAGGCCCCCTTTATTCCTACTCTTTGCCTCATGCCAGTCAGCCAATTGGCCATTCATGCTGGTATCTTTCCTGTAATACCATGGGTCCTTAACTTGTTAAGCAGCTTCACGTGCAGCACTTTGCCAAAGGCCATCTAAATTTTCAAGTAAACAACATCCACTGACTCTGCTTTGTATCTCCTACCTGTTACTTCTCAAAGAAATCCAACAGATTTGTCAGGCAAGATTTTCCCTTGAGGAAACCATGCTGACCACAGCCTATTTTCTCATGTGCCTCCAAGTAACCCAAAACCTCATCCTTAATAATTGATACAAACATCTTCCAAACCACTGAGGTCAGACTAACTGGCCTATAATTACCTTTCTTCTGCTTCTCTCTCTTCTTGAATAGTGGAGTGATATTTGCAATTTTCCAGTTTTCTGGAACTATTCCAGAATTTAGCGAGTTTTCAAAATTCATTAACTAATGCCTCCACAATCTCTCCACAAACAGTCACCCTTTCAGAATCCTGGAGTGTAGTCCATTAGGTCCAGGTGACTTATCTACCTTTGGATCTTTTAGCTTTCTAAGCACCTTCTCCTTAGTAATAGCAACTATACTCATTTCTGCCCCCGACACTCTTGAATTTCCGGAATACTGCTAGTGTCGTCCACAGTGAAGATGGATGCAAAATACTTCTTCAGTTCATCACCATTTCTTTGTCCCACACTACTATCTCTCTGACATCATTTTTCCAGCAGTCCAATAAACTCTCTCACCTCTATTTTACTCTTTATATATCTGGAAAAACTTTTGGTTTTCTCTTTTGCATTATTGACTATTTCATCTTTTCTCTCTTTATGGCTTTTTAGTTGCCTTTTTGTTTTTAAAAACTTCCCAATCCTCTAATTATCCACCAGTTTTTGTATATTATATGTCTTCTTTTTCCTCTTATGCTGACTTTGACTTCCCTTGTCAGCCAGTTGCCTCATCATCCATTTAAAATGCTTCTTCATCTTTGGGATGTATCTATCCTCAGCCTTCTGAACTGCCCCCAGAAACTCCAGCCATTGTGTTTTGCCGTCATCCCTGCTAGTGTCCCCTTACAATTGGATTTTGCCAGCTCCTCTCTCACGCCTCTGTAATTCCCTGTACTCCATTGCAATACTGAGGTAATAATTGTAATATTCTGACTTTATCGTCTTTCTCTCAAAATGCAAGTTGAATTCTATCACATTCTATCACATCTCCTAAAGGTTCCTTTACCTTAAGCTCCCTTAACACGTCTGGTTCATTACATAACACACAATCTAGAACTGCCATTCCCCTGGTGGGCTCAACCATAAGCTGACTTAAATAGCTATCTTGTAGGCATTCTACAAATTCCCTCTCTTGGTATCCAACATCACCCTGAAATGCAAAGTGACATTACGCTGTTAGTAACAGGACTCTCGAAGAGTGCAGATTTACAAATGGACCTTGGAGTCCAAGTCCATGGGTACACAGTGAAAGTGGCTACACAGGTTGTTAGGGTGGTAAAGAAAGCAGGCTTCTCTTTCACTTGTTGAAGAAATGAGTTTGGAAGTCAGGAAGTTATGTTGCAGCTTTATAAAACTCGAGTTGGGCCACATCTGGGGTACTGCATTCAGTTCTGGTCACCCCATTATAGGAAGGATGTCAAGGGAAGGTGCAGAAGGAGAATGCCGTCTGGATTGGAGTGTATGTGCTGTAACAAGAGGTTGAACAAACTTGAGCTTTTCTCTGAAACATCAGAGGCTGAGGGAAGACCTGATAATAGGAAGCATAGATTGAATACAGCCAATATCTTTTTCTCAGAGTTAAATCTCTAATACCAGAGTGCATGCATTTAAAGTGACAGGGAGCAGGTTCAGTAGAGATGTGTAGGGAGTTTTCTTTTTAAAACGGTGGGTGCCTGAAATGCAGTGCCGGGGATGGTAGTGGAGGTAAATACGAAAGGGTGTTTAAGAGGCTTTTAGATAGCCACATAAATGTGCAGAGAATAGAAGGATATGGACATTGTGTAGACAGAAGAGTTTAGTTTAGCTGGACATTTTGATAACTAATTTAGTTCACATTACATTGCAGGCTGAAGAGCCTGTTGTTGTGCTGTACTGGTCTATGTTCCATGTTCTAAAATTAACTTCAGTAATCTAAAACTGAACTAATCAGTGACCAGTGGTGTCCCTCAGGGATTTATTCTGGGATGCCTACTCCTTGTGTGACTAAACACATTAATGAAGGTAGAACTGTAGATGCGGAGTATGTGGATTTCAGCAAGGCATTTGATAAGGTACCTCATGCAAGGCTTATTGAGAAAGTAAGGAGGCACGATATCCAAGGGGACATTGTTTTGTGGATCCAGAACTGACTTGTCCACAGAAAGCAAAGAGTGGTTATAGACGGGTCATATTTTGCATGGAGGCCGGTGACCAGTAGTGTGCCTCCGGGATCTGTTCTGGGATCCTTACTCTTCGTGATTTTTATAAATGACCTGGATGAGGAAGTGGAGGGATGGGTTAGTAAATTTGCTGATGATACATAGGTTGGGTGTGCTGTGGATAGTGTGGTGGGCAGTCAGAGGTTACAGCGGGACATTGATAGGATACAAAACTGGGCTGAGAAATTTCAGATGGAGTAAAACCCAGATATGTGTGAGGTGGTTCAGTTTGGTAGGTCAAATATGATGGCAGAATATAGCATTAATGTTAAGACTCTTGGCAGTGTGGAGGATCAGAGGGATTTTGGGGTCTAAGTCCATAGGACACTCACAGTTAATGCGCAGTTGACTTTGTGGTTAAGAAGGCATATGGTGAATTGGCCTTCATGAATCGTGGGATTGAGTTTAAGAATCGAGAGGTAATGTTTCAGCTATATAGGACCCTGATCAGACCCTACTTGGAGTACTGTGCTCAGTTTTGGTCACCTCACTACAGGAAGGATGTGGAAGCCATAAAAAGGGTGGAGAGGAGATTTACGAGGAATTTGCCTGGATTGGAGAGCATGTCTTATGAGAAGAGGCTGAGTGACAGAGGATGAGAGGTGACCTGATAGAGATGTATAAGATGATGAGAGGCATTGATCATGTGGCTTTTTTCCCAGGGTTGAAATGGTTAGAACAAGAGGGCATAGTTTTAAGGTGCTTGGAAGTAGGTACAGAGGAGATATCAGGGGTAAGTATTTTTTACGCAGAGATTGGTGTGTGTGTGGAATGGGCTGCCAGCAGTGGTGGTGGAGGCAGATACGATAGGGTCTTTTAAGAGACTCCTGGATATGTACATGGAGCTTAGGAAAATAGAGAGCTATGGGTTACCCTAGGTAATTTCTAAGGTAAGGACATGTTCGGCACAGCTTTGTGGGCCAAAGGACCTGTATTGTGCAGTAGGTTTTCTATGTTTCTAACTAAATTAACTTCAGTAATCTAAAACTGAATTCAGTTGTGAGAACTAAATGAGTATTTTGCATCAGTCTCACTGTGGAAGACACTAGCAGTGTGCCAGATGTTGTAGTGAGTGCAGTTACTATTACAAGGGGGAAGGTACTCATAAAGCTGGAAGAACTAAAAGTACAAAAGTCACCCAGTCAAGAAGAACTGCACCCTAGGGTTCTGAAAGAGACAGCATTAGAGATTGTGGTGGCATTAGAAATGATCTTTCCAAAATCATTGGATTCTTGGCATTGTACCAGAGGACTGGAAAATTGCAACTGTCACTTCACTCTTTAAGAAAGGAGGAAGGCAGCAGAAAGGAAATTATCAACCAGTTAGCCTGACCTCAGTGGTTGGGAAGATGTTGCATTCAATTGTTAAGGACAAGGTGCTGGAGTACTTGGTGACACAGGACAAGATAGGACACAGTCAGTATTGTTTCCTTAAGTAAAAATCCTGCCTCACAAACCTATTGGAATTCTTTGAGGAGATTACATGTAGGATAGATAAAGGGGATGCAGTGAATGTTGTATATTTGGATTTTCAGAAGGCCTTTGACAAGGTGTCATACATGAGGCTGCTTACCAATTTAAGAGCCCATGGTACACAGGAAATTTAGTAACATGGTTAGAGCATTGGCTGATTGTAAGACGGCAATGAGTGGGAAAAAAAGAATCCTTATCTGTTTGGCTGCCAGTGAATAGTGGTGTTCCGCAGGGGTCGGTGTTCAGACCACTTCTTTTTATGCTGTAAGGAAATGATTTAGATGGTATTGTTGCCAAGTTTGCAGATGATATTAAGAATGGTGGAGGGGCAGGTAGTGTTGAGGAAATAGGTAGGATGCAGTACCTAGACAGATTAGGAGAATGGGCAAGGAAGTGACAAATGAAATATAATGTTGGAAAATTCATGGTCATGCAATTTGGTAGTAGAAATAGGTGTGCAGACTATTTTCTAAATGGGGAAAAGTCCAAAAATCTGAGATGCAAAGGGACTTGGGAGTCTTGTGCAGAACACCCTAAAGGTAAACTTGTAGGTTGAGTTGGTGGTGAGGAAGGCAAATGCCACGTTAGATACATTTCAAGAGGTCTAGAATACAAGAGCTGGGATGTGATGCTGAGGCTATATAAGGCACTGGTGAGGCCTCACCTTGAGTATTTTGTACAGTTTTAGATGTGATGTGGTGGCATTGGAGAGGGTCCAGAGGAGGTTCACAAGGATGATTCCAGGAATGAAAGGGTTATCATACCAGGAATGCTTGATGGCTCTGGGTCTGTACTTGCTGGAATTCAGTAGGATGGTGGGGGTTGGGGAATCTCATTGAAACCTATTGAAGGTTGAAAGGCCTATACAGAGTAGATGTGGAAAGGATGTTTCCCATGATGAGAGTGTCTAGGACAAGAGGGCACAGCCTCAGGAGAGGGGCATCCATTCAAAACAATGATGTGGAGAAATTTCTTGAGCCAGAGAGTGGTGAATTTGAGGAATTTGTTGCCATGTGCAACTGTAGAGGCCAGGTCATTGGGTGTGTTTAAGGGAGAGATTGATAGGTTCTTGATTGGACATGGCATCAAAGGCTACAGGGAGAAAGCCGGGAAATGGGGTTGAGGAGGAGAATAAAAAGGATCAGCCATGATTGAATGGCGGAGCAGACTTGATGATCCATATGGACTAACTCTGCTCCTTTGTCTTATGGTCTTATATGCAGGAGGATCAGCAGGTCAGGCAGCAACATGGAGAAGAATAAAAAGTCAATTATTTTGGGCAAGGACCCTTCATCAGGGCAGTTGTGAGGTTATGAAAGACATCCCCACCAGAACCAATTAATTGGTCCTACCTAAATATAGTAATATATTCTTGGTTAATATGGACCGACTTGGTTCATTACAGGACTGTTACATTTAACAATTGTGCACCATTAAGGACCTTCTCCATCTGAGACATGCCCTCATTTCATTACTACAATCAGAGTGGAAGTACAGAAGCCTTAAAATCCAAACTCAATGTTTTAAGAACAACCTCTTCCCCACCAACATCAAATTTTTGAACAGTTTATGAATCCATGAACACTAACTAGCTATTTCTTTTGCATTATCTACCTATCTATTGTAACTGATAGTAATTTTTATGGCTTGCATGGTACTGCTGCCAGAAAACAATACATTATAATGATAATAATGCTAATTATCTGATAGCATAGAAGTGTGATACAAATTTGTACACTTAATACCTTAGAAGACACTCTGGCATTCTCCAGTAGAACTCTGGTCCAAACTGCTGGATGTCTAGCCACATATTTCCAGTCCCGACAGACTTCAGCTGTTTGCAATAATGTCTTGGTGTCCAGGTATGTGAAAATACAAAATAGTGCTGCTCGCATCTTCAGCACCTCAGGGCTGATGACTTCATTTGATCGTGAGGGACTGCTCTTCTGATGTTTGGCTGTTTTGTAATTAACTGCTTTGGCATTACCTATGGACAAATTAAAGCAGGACACAATAAACAAGCTTCAAACTTTAAAGAAAAATGAATACATAAATTAATGTTATACAATGAATCATTGAGTGGCAAGGTGGATATACATCTGTACCAAAGGAGGTGTAGGGCGCTCCTTCCCTCTGCTAACCTGCAAGTCACCCTTGGGCAAAGTGCAGCACCTACTTAGCCCCCCCTTCTCACCCCACCTTGATCAGGGTCACGTAAAGCCATGGGAGCAGGTGGTGGATGGTCATGTCAGCAGTTGGTGCAAACCACAAATCCTGGTTACGCTAGGCAAACAATCTCTGAAGAGTATTGATAATGTCTGAGATCACCCATCTTGTAAAGACACTGCCCAGAAGAAGTCAATGGTAAACCACTTCCGTAGAACAATCTGCCAAGAACAATCATGGTCATGGAAAGACCATTATCTCCTATATTGTGTGACATGGCACATAATGAACGAACAATGAACCAAAGTGCCAAAAGCTACAGTAGTATCTATTGAGGGAAATAGACAATTAATGTTCTGAGTCAGAATTCTACATCAAGATAGAAGGGAAGAGAGAAGGGGTAGAGAAGAGGCTAGCATGTAATGTGGATCAAGGTTGTTATGGATGATATGTTGCCTCCCGGGTGTCAGGATCATACAGAACATATAGAATAGTACAGCACATTGCAGGCCCTTTGGCCCACAATGCTGTGCCGACCCTCAAACCCTGTCTCCCATATAACCCCCCACCTTAAATTCCTCCATATACCTGTCAAACAGTCTCTTAAACTTCACTAGTGTATCTGCCTCCACCACTGACTCAGGCAGTGCATTCCACGCACCAACCACTCTCTGAGTGAAAAACCTTCCTCTAATATCCCCCTTGAACTTCCATCCCCTTACCTTAAAGCCATGTCCTCTTGTACTGAGCAATGGTGCCCTGGGGAAGAGGCGCTGGCTGT
Organism: Hemitrygon akajei; assembly: GCF_048418815.1. Classification (NCBI taxonomy): domain Eukaryota; kingdom Metazoa; phylum Chordata; class Chondrichthyes; order Myliobatiformes; family Dasyatidae; genus Hemitrygon; species Hemitrygon akajei. Next base: position 104,488 of record NC_133127.1, on the reverse strand, counting down.
CCACTCTGTCTATTCCTCTTAATATCTTGTACACCTCTATCATGTCTCCTCTCATCCTCCTTCTCTCCAAAGAGTAAAACCCTAGCTCCCTTAATCTCTGGTCATAATCCATGCTCTCTAAACCAGGCAGCATCCTGGTAAATCTCCTCTGTACCCTTTCCAATGCTTCCACATCCTTCCTATAGTGAGGTGACCAGAACTGGACACAGTACTCCAAATGTGGCCTAAATAGAGTTTTATAGAGCTGCATCATTACATCGCGTCTCTTAAACTCTATCCCTCGACTTATGAAAGCTAACACCCCATAAGCTTTCTTAACTACCCTATCTACCTGTGAGGCAACTTTCAGGGATCTGTGGACATGTACCCCCAGATCCCTCTGCTCCTCCACACTACCAAGTATCCTGCCATTTACTTTGTACTCTGCCTTGGAGTTTGTCCTTCCAAAGTGTACCACCTCACACTTCTCCGAATTGAACTCCATCTGCCACTGCTCAGCCCACTTCTGCATCCTATCAATGTCTCTCTGCAATCTTCGACAATCCTCTACACTATCTACAACACCAGCAACCTTTGTGTCGTCTGCAAACTTGCCAACCCACCCTTCTACCCCCACATCCAGGTCGTTAATAAATATCACAAAAAGTAGAGATCCCAGAACAGATCCTTGTGGGACACCACTAATCACAACCCTCCAATCTGAAAGTACTCCCTCCACCACACCCTCTGCCTTCTGCAGGCAAGCCAATTCTGAATCCACCTGGCCAAGCTTCCCTGGATCACATGCCTTCTGACTTTCTGAATAAGCCTACCGCATGGTACCTTGTCAAATGCCTTACTAAAATCCATGTAAATCACATCCACTACACTACCCTCATCTATATGCCTGGTCATCTCCTCAAAGAACTCTATCAGGCTTGTTAGGTAAGATCTGCCCTTCACAAAGCCATGCTAACTGTCCCTGATCAGACCATGATTCTCTAAATGCCCATAGATCCTATCTCTAAGAATCTTTTCCAACAGCTTTTCCACCACAGACGTAAGGCTCACTGGTCTATAATTACCTGGACTATCCCTACTACCTTTTTAGAACAAGGGGACAACATTCGCCTCCCTCCAATCCTTCGGTACCATTCCCCTGGACAAAGAGGACATAAAGATCCTAGCCAGAGGTTCAGCAATCTCTTCCCTTGCCTCGTGGAGCAGCCTGGGGAATATTCCGTCAGGCCCCGGGGACTTATCCGTCCTAATGTATTTTAATAACTCCAACACCTCCTCTCCCTTAATATTAACATCAACTTCACTCATATTGTCCTCACCATCATCAAGTTCCCTCTCAGTGGTGAATACCGAAGAGAAGTATTCATTGAGGACCTCGCCCACTTCCACAGCCTACAGGCACATCTTCCCACTTTTATCTCTAATCGGTCCTACCTTCACTTCTGTCATACTTTTGTTCTTCACATAATTGAAGAATGCCTTGGGGTTTTCCTTTATCCTACTCACCAAGGCCTTCTCATGCTCCCTTCTTGCTCTTCTCTGCCCCTTCTTAAGCTCCTTTCTTGCTACCCTATATTCCTCAATAGACCCATCTGATCCTTGCTTCCTAAACCTCATGTATGCTGCCTTCTTCCACCTGACTAGATTTTCCACTTCACTTGTTCCTTCACCCTACCGTTCTTTATCTTCCTCACCGGGACAAATTTATCCCTAACATCCTGCAAGAGATCCTTAAACATCGACCACATGTCCATGGTACATTTCCCTGCAGAAACATCATCCCAATTCACAGCCACAAGTTCTAGCCTTATAGCCTCATAATTTGCCCTTCCCCAATTAAAAATTTTCCTGTCCTCAGAGATCAGAGACATCTCAGACTGAATCCATAGAACTCTTAAGGTGGTGGGGTAGCAGTCAAAGGTTGTGGTTTGCATCAGTAACAATGACATGGGCAGGACTGGTGACAAGGCCCTGTAAAGTAAGTTCAGGAAATTAGGTGCAAAGTGAATAAGGTGCAAAAATGGCAGCAAGAGGCGGAGAGGGAAGAGGTAAAAGAAGCTTGGAGAGGAGCTGTTTTTTTTTAACTGATCGCGGCAAAGAGGCTAAACTGCGCAGGTGCGTGACATAGCGTGCCAAATGTTTAAAAAGGAAGACTGCCATATACAGCGGCCATCATCGGAGTGAACTGAGGCAGAGTGGGTCGGCTTTGGCTCAATCAGGCTTCGGCAAGAACAGGTTTGAACGGGGCACAACTGTGCAAGCGCGTGAAAGTCGGCCCGTGAGGCAGCGGGAGAATTTAAATAGCGAGCAGAGGCTGAGTACGAGCTTCACTCCAGGTGAGGTAAGGCCAGGTAAGCTCCTTTAATTAATCTAATTAGCTTAGGAGTAGGTAATGGAGGAAGCAGTTAGGGCAGTTGAGTGCTCGGTTTGCAGTAAGTGTGAAGTCAGGACGAGCACAGCTGTCCCTGATGACTACACCTGTGAAAGGTGCATCCAGCTGCAGCTCCTGACAAACTGTGTTAGGGAACTGGAGCTGGAGCTGGATGAACTTCGGATCATTCGGGAGGCAGAGGCAGAAATACACAGGAGTTTCAGGGAGATAGTCACCCCTAGGAGTCAGGAGACAGGTAGTTGGGTGACTGTCAGGAGAGGGAAGGGGAATAGACAGGAAGAGCAGAGCACCCCTGTGGCTGTTCCCATCAACAATAAGTATACCGTTTTGGATACTGTTGGTGGGGACGACCAACCAGGGACAAGTTGCAGTGGTTGCGTCTCTGGCACCGAGACCGGACCCTCAGTTCAGAAGGGACGGAGGGAAAAGAGGAGAGCAGTAGTGATAGGGGATTCGATAGTTAGGGGGACAGATAGGAGGTTTTGTGGAAGAGATCGAGAATCTGTGTTGCCTCTCTGGTGCCAGGGTCCGCGCTTTCTCAGTATTCTCAAGAGGGAGGGTGAGCAGCCGGATGTCGTGGTCCATGTAGGGACCAATGACTTGGGTAGGAAGAGTGAGGAGGTCCTGAAAGGTGAGTTTAGGGAGCTTGGTGCCAAGTTAAAGGACAGGACCTCCAGGATAGCAATCTCAAGATTGCTACCAGTGCCACGTGCATGTGGGTTTAGAAATAGTAAGATAGTGCAGATCAACACGTGGCTGAAGACGTGGTGCAGGAGGGAGGGCTTCAGATTTATAGATAATTGGGCAGTTTTCCAGGGAAGGTGGAACCTGTTCTGGCGGAACGGTTTACATCTGAACTGGAGGGGGACAAATATTCTTGCAGGTAGGTTTGCTAGAGAGGCTCCAGTGGATTTAAACTAGATATGAGGGGGGGAGGGGAACCAGAGTGTAGGAACAGATGTATGGGAGAAGGAAGAAAAAGAAGACAGTAAAGTTCTTTGTAGTTAGAGATAAACAGAGAGGAAGAGGTGGAGAATTTCTTAAATGCATTTATTTTAATGCTAGGAGCATTGTAAGAAAGGTGGATGAGCTTAGAGCATGGATTGATACCTGGAAATATGATGTTGCAGCTATTAGTGAAACATGGTTGCAGGAGGGGTGTGACTGGCAACTAAATATTCCTGGATTTCGTTGCTTCAGGTGTGATAGAATCGGAGGGATAAGAGAGGGAGGTGTTGCGTTGCTTGTCAGAGAAAATATTACAGCGGTGCTCTGGCAGGATAGATTAGAGGGCTTGTCTAGGGAGGCTATCTGGGTGGAATTGAGGAATGGGAACGGTGTAGTAACACTTATAGGGGTATATTATAGACCACCTAATGGGGAGTGAGAATTGGAGGAGCAAATTTGCAAGGAGGTAGCAGATATTTGTCGTAAGCACAGGGTTGTGATTGTGGGAGATTTTAATTTTCCACACATAGACTGGGAAGCCCATACTGTAAAAGGGATGGATGGTTTGGAGTTTGCAGAATGTGTGCAGGATAGTTTTTTGCAGCAATGCATAGAGGTACCAACTAGAGAAGGGGCAGTGTTGGATCTTCTGTTAGGGAATGAAATAGGTCAGGTGATGGAGGTATGTGTTGTGGAGCACTTAGGGTCCAGTGATCACAATGCCATTAGTTTCAATATAATTATGGAGAAGGATAGGACTGGGCCCAGGGTTGAGATTTTTGATTGGAGAAAGGCTAACTTTGAGGCGATCTGAAAGGATTTAGAAGGAGTGGATTGGGACAATTTGTTTTATGGGAAGGATGTAATAGAGAAATGGAGGTCATTTAAAGGTGAAATTTTGAGGGTACAGAATCTTTATGTTCCTGTTAGGTTGAAAGGAAAGGTTAAAATTTTGAGAGAGTCATGGTTTTCAAGGGATTTTGGAAACTTGGTTAGGAAAAAGAGAGCTATCTACAATAAATATAGGCAGCATGGAGTAAATGAGGTGCTCAAGGAATATAAAGAATGTAAGAAGAATCTTAAGAAAGAAATTAGAAAAGGTAAAAGATACGAGATTGCTTTGGCAAGTAAGGTGAAAATAAATCTGAAGGGTTTCTACAGTTATATTAATAGCAAAAGGATAGTGAGAGATAAATTGGTCCCTTAGAGAATCAGAATGGACAGCTATGTGTGGAGCTGAAAGAGATGGGGGAGATTTTGAACAATTTCTTTTCTTCGGTATTCGCTAAGGAGAAGGATATTGAATTGTGTAAGGTAAGGGAAACAAGTAAGGAAGTTATGGAAACTATGACGATTAAAGAGGAGGAAGTACTGGTGCTTTTAAGGAATATAAAAGTGGATAAATCTCCGGGTCCTGACAGGATATTCCCTAGGACCTTGAGGGAGGTTAGTGTAGAAATAGCAGGGGCTCTGACAGAAATATTTCAAATGTCATTAGAGATGGGGATGGTGCCAGAGGATCGGCATATTGCTCATGTGGTTCCATTGTTTAAAAAGGGTTCTAAGAGTAAATCTAGCAATTATAGGCCTGTCAGTTTGACGTCAGTGGTGGGTAAACTAATGGAAAGTATTCTTAGAGATGGTATATATAATTATCTTGATAGACAGGGACTGATTAGGAACAGTCTGCATGGATTTGTGCGTGGAAGGTCATGTTTGACAAATCTTATTGAATTTTTTGAAGAGGTTACGAGGAAAGTTGACGAGGGTAAAGCAGTGGATGTTGTCTATATGGACTTCAGTAAGGCCTTTGACAAAGTTCTGCATGGAAGGCTAGTTAGGAAGGTTCAATCGTTAGGTATTAATATTGAAGTAGTAAAATGGATTCAACAGTGGCTGGATGGGAGATGCCAGAGAGTAGTGGTGGATAACTGTTTGTCAGGTTGGAGGCCAGTGACTAGTGGTGTGCTTCAGGGATCTGTACTGGGTCCAACGTTGTTTGTCATATACATTAATGATCCAGATGATGGGGTGGCAAATTGCATTAGTAAGTATGCAGATGATACTAAGGTAGGTGGCGTTGTGGATAATGAAGTAGGTTTTCAAAGCTTGCAGAGAGATTTAGGCCAGTTAGAAGAGTGGGCTGAAAGATGGCAGATGGAGTTTAATGCTGATAAGTGTGAGGTGCTACATTTTGGTAGGACTAATCAAAATAAGACATACATGGTAAATGGTAGGGCAGTGAGGAATGCAGTAGAACAGGGTGATCTAGAAATAATGGTGCATAGTTCCCTGAAGGTGGAATCTCATGTGGATAGGGTGTGAAGAAAGCTTTTGGTATGCTGGGCTTTATAAATCAGAGTATTGAGTATAAGAGTTGGGATGTAATGTTAAAATTGTACAAGGTATTGGTGAGACCAAATTTGGAGTAAGTATTGTGTACAGTTCTGGTCACTGAATTATAGGAAAGACGTCAACAAAATAGAGAGAGTACAGAGGAGATTTACTAGAATGTTACCTGGGTTTCAGCACCTAAGTTACAGAGAAAGGTTGAACATGTTAGGTCTTTATTCTTTGGAGCGTAGAAGGTTGAGGGGGGACTTGATAGAGGTAATTAAAATTATGAGGGGGATAGATAGAGTTGACGTGGATAGGCTTTTTCCATTGAGAGTAGGGGAGATTCAAACAAGAGGACATGAGTTGAGACTTAGGGGGCAAAAGTTTAAGGGTAATATGAGGGTGAATTTCTTTATTCAGAGAGTGGTAGCTGTGTGGAAATGAGCTTCCAGTAGAAGTGGTAGAGGCAGGTTCGGTATTGTCATTTAAAGCAAAATTGGATAGGTATATGGACAGGAAAGGAATGGAGGGTTATGGGCTGAGTGCGGGTCAGTGGGATTAGGAGAGAGTAAGCGTTTGGCACGGACTAGAAGGGCCGATATGGCCTGTTTCCGTGCTGTAATTGTTATATGTTTATGTGGTTATATGGTTAAAGGACAGGACATCCAGGGTTGTATTCTCATGCCACATACTAGTGAGGTTAGAATTTGGAAGATAAAACAGTTTGAAACTTGACCAAGGAGATGGTGTATGAGACAGGACATCAGAAATTTTGATAATTGGGCTCTCTTCCAGGGAAGGTGGTACCTATACAGATGAGACAGTTTGCACCTGAACTGGAGGGGGATTAATATCCTTGCTACTGCTCCTCCATCAGGTTTAAACAAGAATTATCGGAGGATAGATCCCACAAAGTTGCCACGCATGTTAATAGGGTGGTTAAAAGGCATATGGTATGTTGGCCTCCTTTAGTCAGAGGACAGAGTTTAGAGCCATAAAGTAATGCTGTAGCTCTAGAAATTGCTGGTCAGAACACACTCAGACAGTTCAGTACTGGTCGCCTCATAATTGGAAGGACCTGGAAGCCTTAGAGAGAGTGCAGAGATTTACCAGGATGCTGCCTGGATGAAAGAGTATGTCCTAAGAGGAAAGCATAGATAGTTATAGGTAGTTAATCCTAGAAAATAGGATTAAGGCCATAAAACAGAAAATAGGATTAAGGCCATAAGACATAGGAGCAGAATTAGGCCATCTGGCCCATCGAGTCTGCACCACCATTCAATCATAGCTGATCCTTTTTCCTTCTCCTCCTCAACCCCAGTTCCCAGTCTTCATCCCATAACCTTTGATGCCATGTCCAATCAATAACCTATCAATCTCGTCCTTAAATACACCCAACAACCTGGCCTCCACAGCTACATGTGGCAACAAATTCCACAAGTTCACCACCCTTTGGCTAAAGAGATTTCTCTACATCTCTGTTTTGAAAGGGTACCCTTCTATCCTGAGGCTGTGCCCTCTTGTGCTACACTCTTCCACCATGGGAAACATCCTTTCCACAGCAACTCTGTCTGGGCCTTTCAATAGTCAGAAGGTTTCAATTAGATCCTTCTGAATTCCAGCGAGTACAGACCCAGAGCCTTCAAATGTTTAATTCTCTTGACCCTTTCCAATGCCAGCACATCTTTTCTAAGATGAAAGGCCCAAAACTGTTCACAACATTAAAGGTGAGGCCTCACCAGTGCCTTATGAAGCCTCAGCATCACATCCCTGCTCTTATATTCCAGACTTCTTGAAATGAATGCTAACATGGCATTTGCCTTTTTCACCACCAACTCAACCTGCAAGTTAACCTTCAAGGACTCCCAAGACCTTCTGCATCTCTGATTCCTGCATTTTCTCCCCATTTAGAAAATAGTCTTTTTCAATATTTGTATTAATTTCTACATAGAAGAATACAGAGTTCAAGAAGAAACATATTATAAAACAAAAAGATATAATACCAAATACATTATAATTGAATCACATTGACAAACTCCTTACCCTATATTCATGTAGATTAGATTAATTCGTATGTTGAGATATAAATAATTTTATATATATATATATATATATATATACACACACACACACACATATATATCTATATCTAAACCCAGTACCAAAGCCAAAGCTGTTTGGTAAAGAAAAAAAGGAAAAAAAAACATTATAACCTTATCAGATAGTGAAATATGCTATTAACCAGCTTCTGTACTTTAACGGGAAATAAAAGGTTTTGAAAATAATTCAAAAATGGTCTCCACAAATTTTTGAAAATCTTGGTTAGATTCAGAAACTGAACAACAAATCTTTTCTAAATTTCAGCATGCCATAACATCCTGTAACCACTGAGCATGATTAGGCGGAGTAGCATCCTTCCATTTAAGCAAGAGCGCTCTTCTAGCCATGAGAGAGATAAAAGCCAGAATGTGCGAGTCAGATGTCTTCAAAATGATATCTTTCCCAACAACACTACCAAATAAGGCAGTCAAAGGATTAGGCTTAAAATTTACTTTAAAAAGTACAGAAAAAGTTTGGAATACTTCCTTCCAATATTTTTCAAGACTTGGACATGTCCAAAACATATGAATGAATGAAAATTCTCCATTGTTACACCTATCACAATAGGGAGATATATCCATATAAAAATGAGATAGCTTATCCTGTGTCATATAAGCCCTATGGACCAATTTAAATTGTAGGAGGGAATGACTGGCACATAACGATGAAGTATTAACCAGTTTAAAAATTTCATTCCAAGTTTCTTCAGAAATTGAAGTCTGTAGATCTTGTTACCAAAGATTTTTGATTTTGCCTAAAGAATCATTTCTCATTCCCATCAACATATAAATATTGGATATTAAACCATTATAAAAAGGTTTCAAATTAAGAATTTCATCCAATAAGTTCTTATCAGGACTTTTAGGAAATATATATAATTGAGATCGCAGAAGTTTTTAATTTGTAAATATTGAAAAAAATAGGTTTTTGCTAAACTATATTTAGTTGACAGTTGTTTCAACAAAGAAAGACTTCCTCCAACAAACAGATCTTGGAAACATTTAATATTCCATTGTTTAAAAACTACATCAGTCATAGAGAGCTTAAAAAGTAATTAAGAAAAATGGGACTAGAAAGGGAAAATCCCAATAAACCAAAGTGTTTTCTAAATTGTATCCAGATCCTCAAGGTATGTTTAACTACAACATTTTCAGTTATTTAACTTAAAGATAAAGGATGTGAAGATCCCAAAAGAGAGATGATACAGAATTTATTAACAGAGTTAACTTCTAAAGAAACCCACCCTGGACAGTCCTCATGATTAATATAATCAAAATGCCAGATTCTGTATATTAACTGCCCAATAATAAAACCTAAAATTTGGTAAAGTTAAACCTCCATTCTTTTTTAACTTTCTGGAGATGAACTTTATTCAGTCGAAGACGTTTATTTTTCCATATATAAGAGTCAAGAGAATCAAAAAAGGATTTCGGAATAAAGACAGGTAAGGCCTGAAAGAGGTATATAAATTTGGGTAAGATAATTATTTTAATAGAATTAATTCGGCCAATCAATGATAACGAAAGAGGCGACCAATTTGATAATGTTCTTTTATATAATTTAATAAAGTAAGAAAATTTTCTTTGAATAAGTATTTATAATTCTTAGTCATTGTTACACCCAAATAAGTAAATTGGTTTCTTACAATTTTAAAAGGAAAATTAGTATTAGTTGATTCCAAATTATTCAAAGGAAAAAGTTCACTCTTCTGTAGGTTCAATTTATATCCAGAAAACTGGCTAAAACAAGAGTACAGAAAGTGCAGAAGGTAACAAAGTCTCAACATTAGAAATAAAAAACTGTAAGTCATCCGCATAAAGTGAAACTTTGTGGGTAGTACCCTTCTGCAAAATACCAGTGATATCACTAGATTCTCGAAAGGCAATAGCTAAGGGTTCCAAGGCCAGGTCAAAGAGCAAAGGGCTCAAAGGACAACCTTGTCTGGTTCCACCCTGAAGTTTAAATGGTTTAGAATTTTGAGAATTAGTAAGAATCCGAACAGAAGGAGATACATAAAGTAATTTAATCCATTGAGTAAAATTGGACCCAAAATTAAATTTTTCTAAAATTTTAAATAAATAGTGCCATTCAACCCAATCAAAAGCCTTCTCAGCGTCTAAGGATATCACACATTCCGATATCTCCTTAGAAGAAGAATAGAAAACATTTAATAACTGGTAATTATTAAAATGGGAATATGTTTTTAATAAATCCAGTCTGATCATCAGAAATGATAGATGGTAAGATATTTTCAATCCTACAAGCCAGAACTTTAGATAGGATTTTAGTATCAACATTAAGTAAGGAAATTAGTCTATATGAAAACATTCAGTTGGGTTTCTTATTCTTTTTAAGGATAAGTGAAATAGAAGCTTCATAAAAAGATTGCGGCAACCTTCCCAACTTAAAAGAATCCGAAAAGACTGAACATAAATGAGGTATAAGGAGTGAAAAAAAAGCCTTAAAATTCTCCAGAAAATCCATCAGGACCTGGACCCTTCCCTGAGTGCAGTGAACGTACAGCTTCGGCAACTTCTTCATGAGAAATAGGTTGATCCAACTGTTTTCGGATATCCACAGAAAGTGTAGGAATATTTAATTGGTCTAAAAAGTTATTCATTAAAGTATTATCTTTAGGAGGGTCAGAACTATAAAGTTTAAAATAGATACTTCAAAGGTATCATTTATTTCCAAATGATCAGTTGTCTTGACAAATTTCTTTAATCTGTCATTTAGCAATAGAAGTTTTAATTTGGTTAGCCAATAATTTACCTGTTTTACTCCATGAATATAAAATTGACTTTTATCCTTTAGGAGTTGAGATTCAATAAGGTATGTTAATAAAAGATCATACTTAGTTTTAATTTCAACCCATCTTTTATATAGAACAGGATCTGAAGCCAAGCCATATTCTTGGTCTAATTGTTTCAGCTGATTGGCTAAATTAATTCTCTCTTTATTAGCTTTTTTCTTAACAGTTGCAGTATAAGAAATTTGTCCTCTAATATTTGCCTTAAAGGCATCCCATATAACAAGGCTAAAAGTCTCCTCCACTGTATTCTCTTCAAAAAAGCGAATAATTTGTCTCTCAAAGAACTTTAAAAGATCCTCGTCAGATAACAAAGTTAGATTAAAACACCAGAATCTGATTGAGGAAAACCAGGAAGATTTAAGGATAAAAACACAGGAGCATGATCAGAGATAGCTATCTCTTTATATTCACAAGATCAAACTAGTGGAATCATTTGGCTATCAATAAAAAAAATCAATTCTGGAATACATACGATGAACATGAGAGAAAAACTAATATTCTCTATCTGCTGGATGTATCAACAATACGCCAACAAGCTCCATATATCAACAATACCACATTTCATTAAAAGTGAGTGAATAAACAAAGCTGATTTATTAAGTGTTGCTGGTTTAGAAGATGACCGATCTAAAACTAGATCTAACCAGCAATTAAAGCCTCCTGCCATCACCAATGAGTACAAACTCAAATCAGGCAAAAACGAAAAAAATGCTGAAGGAATCCTGGGTCATCTATATCTGGAGCATATACATTAGCAAATACAATTAATTTATTCTCTAATTTCCCTGATACTATAACAAAACACCCATTAGTATCAGAGACTACCTTGTGTTGAACAAAGGGAACTGTATTATCTATGTAGCCCCCGTTAAGCCTCAGGCTTGCTCAGCTCGCTTTCGTCTAGGGGGAGCAGCCTTCGGCTCCGCCAGACTGGGTAATCAGCCTGTGTAGATGCTGTGTGATGTCCCCACCATGCCAAATAACAGACAGTACACCATATGCGATTAAATAATTACACTTTATAGATCATACTGGAACTAGGTACTTAATAGAGAGAGATACAATATAAAAGGAAAAGTAAAAGGCGCCAAACTTATCAAAGTCCAACCACTTCATGCACAACCATTGCAGCTCAGTTAACAAAGTTTTCTTGCCACCATTCGATCCCCTCCGACCTCCTCGACCCACCACCTGTGACCAACCAGGGTGGTCGACCAGACTCTGCACACAAATCTGTCCTCATCTCCTCTCCTCACCGAAAACCCTGGGCCTCGGAGCCCCCGCTCGGGGTCTGTTCCGTCGCCCAGCTTACAACATCGCGTCTTCTCCCTCTAACCCCCTCGCGCCGACTCCCCAAAAGTCCGCGCAACACTAGGTTACAGACCCACAAGAAAGAATAACATCTATCCTAATTGGTTAACAAATTAATACAATTCTCGTTATCAGTAATTATAACCCAAACAAGCAGCAAGAGAAAGCACTCTCTCATCAGTTAACATAACAAAGAAGCATTTTTACTTTTAACATAGCAAAGAAGCCATTTTATTAGCCTTAGCAGTAACATGAAAGAAGAAACACCTTACATCTATAAAAATCAAAACTCCCCTAGACTTGGCCTGAAAACAAGAGTGAAAGTGTAATCCTCTCCATCGGCTAAAAAGGTGTGAATTATCAGAGTTACGCATGTGAGTTTCTTGTAAAAAAATAATTGGGACCTTAAGTTTTTTAATATAGGCAAAAAGCTTATTTCATTTCACAGGGTGATATAACCCTTTCACGTTAAGACTAAGTAAGTTAGTAGTATAATCCATTTTAATACTATTTAAAAGAAAAGTTAGGATAATCCCTGAAATGATTAATAAAACTAAACAGTGACCTTCGAGATAAGGTAACCAAGCAACAGATTTAGCTAAGAATCCAAAACAGCTTCCAGGAAAAAAACCCAAACCCCCCTCCCCCACCCAAGGAGAGAAAGTCGACCAAAGAAAGACGACGCCTACAGCTAATGATAACATCCCCCAGAGAACCTGCTGGCTTAGATCCAAATTAATTTCAAGGTTAGAAGTATTCCAACCTAATCAAAACAACAGATAAAAAAGAGACACTTAATTCTGATATCAAGAACTCTAGAAAAATAAGTATAATATAAAATAATATAAATACAAAGTATTAGCACGTTAAAGTCTTATTCTCAAAATAAAACTTTAAAAGATTCAAAAAGAGAAAGGTTTACCAAAGGTAAAATATGCAGTTATTCATGTAAAAATAATAAACAGTCAATTTTCTGACTTAAAAAATTTCTGAACCTCTAAACTCGAACGGAAACATTCCTTTGAACCATCCCTCAGTGTAATTCTGAGCCGAGCCGGATACCGTAAAGAAGGTTTAACATTTTTGTTGAGCAGCTTTGACATGACACTTTCAAACTTAGCACGCTCCATCACGACCTCTGCTGAGAAATCCTCGACAATCCTAATCACCTTGCCATTGTAATCGATCATACCTTTCCAACAGGATTCATAAATTATAAGGTCCTTTGTCTGAAATTCATGAAAGCAGATTATTACTGAACGAGGTCTATTTCTGAGCATTCTATTCCCAGGCACTCTGTGAGCTCGGTCAATCAGTGGTATTGACTTTAAAATATTAGGGAATAGCTGAACCAGAAAGTTTGCAAAGAATTCTGTAGGGCGATCACCTTCAGTTAACTCTTCGAGACCAAGAATTCGTAAATCATTTCTTCTGCTTCTGTTTTAGAACATAGAATAGTACAGGCCCTTCGGCATACAATGTTGTGCCAACCCTTAAACCCTGCCTCCCATATATCAACGCACCGTAAATTCCTCCATATACCTGTCTAGTAGTCTCTTAAATTTTCTAGATCAGTAATCTTCTGTCTTAATTCTTCATTAGCCTTGGATTGTTTTTCATAACGTTCTTGCAGGTCATACATTTTCTCATCCAGAATCAACAGGATTTCTTCATTCTCTTTTATTCGTATATCATGCTCAGTTAAGGTTTTTCGAATAGAATCCAGTTTTATACCTAGCTGTTTAATTTCAGAGCTGAGTTACTGGAACTCTTCAGAAGATTCTTTTCTGAGTCGTTGAAATTCCTCGGAAGCCTCTTTTCTGTGTCTTTGCAGCAATTCAATAATAGAATCCAAAGATGTAGAAGGATCTTCTTCTTTTTTAGTACCTTTAGCAGTTCTTGTAGACATGGTAAGACAGGTTTCAAATCAGTTTGGAAAATAAGAAAAGTAAACTAGGAGCAGCTGAAAAAAGCTGTTATTCCACCCACAGCCAGCAGGAAAGTCAGAAAATAGTCCGCACATTTATTTCTGCTACGAAAGTGCATGAGCATTAATATGCATGTATGCCCATTGACTGGCATGGACATGATGGGATGAATAGCCTATATGACTCTAAAAGAGGCATTTTCACCATTTCAGTCAAACATCCTTCTTTAAACTGCAAAAGTTAGAGAATAGTTTTGCCAATTGATTTCTCTGAGGAATGTGTTACATGCTGTTGGAAAATCTCATATTAAATCCATAAGACCATAAGATATAGGAGCAGAAGTCGGCCATTTGGGCCATCGAGTCTGCTTTGCTATTCAATCATGGGTTAATCCAATTCTTCCAGTCATCCCCACTCCTCTGCTTTCACCCCATACCCTTTGATGTCCTGGGTAATCAAGAACCTATCTAGCTCTGCCTTAAATACACCCAATGACCTGGCCTCCACAGTCACTCGTGGCAACAAATTCCACAGATTTACCACTCTCTGACTGAAGTAATTTCTCCGCATCCTTCAATCCTGAGGTTGTGCCCTCTTGTCCTAGAATCCTCTACCATTGGAAATAACTTTGGCATATAGAACATAGAATAGTACAGCACATTACAGGCCCTTTGGCCCACAATGTTGTGCCGACCCTCAAACCCTGCCTCCCATATAACCCCCCACCTTAAATTCCTCCATGTACCTGTCTAGTAGTCTCTTAAATTTCACTAGTGTATCTGCCTCCACCACTGACTCAGGCAGTGCATTCCACGCACCAACCACTCTCTGAGTGAAAAACCTTCCTCTAATATCCCCCTTGAACTTCCCTCCCCTTACCTTAAAGCCATGTCCACTTGTACTGAGCAGTGGTGCCCTGGGGAAGAGGCGCTGGCTGTCCACTCTGTCTATTCCTCTTAATATCTTGTACACCTCTATCATGTCTCCTCTCATTCTCCTTCTCTCCAAAGAGTAAAGCCCTAGCTCCCTTAATCTCTGATCATAATCCATACTCTCTAAACCAGGCAGCATCCTGGTAAATCTCCTTTGTACCCTTTCCAATGCTTCCACATCCTTCCTATAGTGAGGCAACCAGAACTGGACACAGTACTCCAAGTGTGGCCTAACTAGAGTTTTATAGAGCTGCATCATTACATCGCGTCTCTTAAACTCTATCCCTCCACTTATGAAAGCTAACACCCCATAAGCTTTCTTAACTACCCTATCTACCTGTGAGGCAACTTTCAGGGATCTGTGGACATGTACCCCCAGATCCCTCTGCTCCTCCACACTACCAAGTATCCTGCCATTTACTTTGTACTCTGCCTTGGAGTTTGTCTGTCCAAAGTGTACCACCTCACACTTCTCCGGGTTGAACTCCATCTGCCACTTCTCAGCCCACTTCTGCATCCTATCAATGTCTCTCTGCAATCTTCGACAAGCCTCTACACTATCTACAACAACACCACCAACCTTTGTGTCGTTTGTAAACTTACCAACCCACCCTTCTCCCCCCACATGCAGGTCATCAATAAAAATCACAAAAAGTAGAGGTCCCAGAACAGATCCTTGTGGGACACCACTAGTCACAACCCTCCAATTAGAATGTACTCTCTCCACCACGACCTTCTGCCTTCTGCAGGCAAGCCAATTCTGAATCCACCTGGCCAAACTTCCCTGGAACCCATGCCTTCTGACTTTCTGAATAAGCCTACCATGTGGAACCTTGTCAAATGCCTTACTAAAATCCATGTAGATCACATCCACTGCACTATCTGAACTGTAACTGCAATATCTGAACTGTTCAGGCCTTTTAACAAGATACAAGTGTACAAGATATTAAGAGTAATAGACAAAGTGACAGCCAGCGCCTCTTCCCCAGGGCACCACTGCTCAGTACAAGAGGACATGGCTTTAAGGTAAGGGGAGGGAAGTTCAAGGGGGATACTAGAGGAAAGTTTTTCACTCAGGGAGTGGTTGGTGCATGGAATGCACTGCCTGAGTCAATGGTGGAGGCAGATACACTAGTGAAGTTTAAGAGATTACTAGACAGGTATATGGAGGAATTTAAGGTGGGGAGGCAGGGTTTGAGGGTCGGCACAACATTGTGGGCCGAAGGGCCTGTAATGTGCTGTACTATTCTATGCTCTAACATTCTGAATGTTTCTATGAGATCCCCTCTCATTCTCCTTAATTCCAGGGAATACAGCCCAAGGGCTGCCAGATGTTCCTCATAAGGTAACCCTTGCATTTCTGAATCATTCTTGTGAATCTTCTCTGAATCCTCTCCAATGTCAGTATATCCTTTCTAAAATAAGGAGCCCAAAACTGCACACAATACTCCAAGTGTGGTCTCACAAGTGCCTTATTGAGCCTCAACATCACTTCCCTGCTTGAAGCAGTGAAAAGAGAACATGTATTGGGGGGGGGGGGGGGTGACTGATAATAGATGCTGCATTCCTATGATAATGCTCCATGCTGATGTGCTCAATGGTGAGGAAGGTTTCACTTGTCATAGACTGGGCACCATCCAATTTTTGTAGCATTTTCTGTTCAAGGGCATTAGTGTTTCAATAACAGTCTTTGATGCCGCCAGTGAATATACTCTCCACTACATATCTGAAGAAATTTGTCAAAATACAGGTGTCACTCCAAATATTTGCAAACTCCTAAGTAGGCATGAGAGAAGAGTTGACCAGGATTGATTGGAAACAGCATGAGAGAGGACCTGGCCAGAATTGACTGGAAAATGCATGACAGAGGAGTTGGCCAAAATTGATTGGAAAAGAACATAGCAGGGATGACACCAGACCAGCAATAGCTAGAATTTCTGGAAGCAATTTTGGATGCTGTTGAAGGGGATGACTGCCCAGGGAATGTCACGGAGACCAAGTTACTGGCACTGAGCGTGCAGAACGGAAAGAGGGAGAAGAGGGCAGCAGTAGTGATAGGGGCTCAATAGTCAGAGGAACAGATAAGAGATTCTGTACACAAGAATGGGATACCTATATGGCATGTTGCCTGTGAGGTGCAAGGGTCAGGGATGTCTCAGATCACATCCACAGCAAGTTGGAAGGGGAGGGAGAGCAGCCAGATGTCTTGGTACATATTGGAACCAATGGCATAGGAAGGAAAAGCAAAGAAGGTCCTGAAGAGTGAATTTAGAGTTAGGCACAAAGCAGATGGAGTTCAACCCAGATAAGTGTGAGGTGGTTCATTCTGGTAGGACAAATATGATGGTAGAATATAGTATTAATGGTAAGACTCTTGGCAGAGTGGAGCATCAGAGGGATCTTGGGGTCCGAGTCCACTGGACACTCAAAGCTGCACAAGGTTGACTCTGTGGTTAAGAAGGCATACTGTGCACTGGCCTTCATCAATCGTGGAAATGAGTTTAAGAACTGAGAGGTAATGTTGCAGCTATATAGGACCCTGGTCAGACCCCACTTGAGTACTGTGCTCAATTCTGGTCGCCACACTATAGGAAGAAAGAATCCTCCATCACTCCAAGGAGAAAAGGCCAAATTCACTCAAACTATTCTCATAAGCCATGCTCCCCAATCCAGACAACATCCTTGTAAGTCTCCTCTGCACCCTTTCTATGGTTTCCATGTCCTTCCTGTTCTAGGCCACTAGAACTGAGCACAGTACTGACGAAGGGTCTCGGCCCGAAACGTTGACAGCACTTCTCCCTATAGATGCTGCCTAGCCTGCTGTGTTCTACCAGCATTTTGTATATGTTGTTGTTTGAATTTCCAGCATCTGCAGATATCCTTGTGTTTACAGTACTCAAGTGGGGTCTGATGAGGGTCCTATATAGCTGCAACATTACCTCTCGGTTCTTAAACTCATTTCCACGATTGATGAAGGCCAGTGCACAGTATGCCTTCTTAACCACAGAGTCAACCTGTGCAGCTTTGAGTGTCCAGTGGACTCGGACCCCAAGATCCCTCTGATGCTCCACTCTGCCAAGAGTCTTACCATTAATATTATATTCTACCATCATATTTGACCTACCAGAATGAACCACCTCACATTTATCTGGGTTGAACTCCATCTGCCCTTCTCAGCCCAGTTTTGCACCCTATCAATGTCCTGCTGTAACCTCTGACAGCCCTCCACACTATCCACAACACCTCTAACCTTTGTGTCATCAGCAAACTTACTTACCCATCCCTTCACTTCCTCATCCAGCCCATTTATAAAAATCACGAAAAGTAAGGGTCCCAGAACAGATCCCTGAGGCACACCACTGGTCACCGACCTCCAAGCAGAACATGACCCGTCTACAACCACTATTTCCCTTCTGTGGGCAAGCCAGTTCTGGATACACAAAGCAATGTCCACTTGGATCGCATGCCTCCTTACTTTCTCAATAAGCCTTGAATGGGGTATATTATCAAATGCCTTGCTGAAATCCATATACTCTCATGGTCCCTTCTGGCAATCGCACACCTGGCTATTTACCTCAGGAATTGGGACTCTATCACCTCGTTTGGTTCCAATCATTCCCAGGTTCCACCAACTACAAACATCTGCTTTCCATCAGCAAATGCAGTATAAAAACCCTGTGACCACAACAAGGAACTGCCAGTTCACTGGTTGACTCTGGTGTGAGTAACCTTGTTTCATGGTTCTTAGGACTACCAGTTCTAGGTCAAGCATCGCTCCTGGATACTGGCCCCACGCTCGCTACATTAATAACGCATCCCGACTCTGCCTCCACGCCCATGTTCTGCTCTTGGGTTCGTTCCACCGCCACGTCCTTGCAACAGAAAGAACTGGCCACGATGAACCCAGTGGACATGGATCCTGTACAACAGGCCCTGGCCAGCCAGGGCTACCTATTGGGCGCCCACAACCAACTGCTTCGGGAGATCACGGAGTACCTTCAGACACTAACCATGAATGTGCAGAAGGTCAGTGAACAAGTGGACCGGGTCTCTGCTTCTTTTCCTCCATCCCCTCCAAGAACCCCAGCTACCCAAACTGCACCGCTCGGGATGGCTTTGCCATGAGTTGGCCACGAGGGATGACACAGACTGTCTGGACTCTCTGATCTCACTACCTATTCTATTAGATTATCGACTTCAGGAGCATCAGAGAGAGAGAGAGAACCAGTTGTCCTGCTCCTCGGGGAAGCCCACAGTCCACCTTACCAGTCTCACCCAGCCCCCCTTCCCCAGCCGCTCCCAGTGTGGCTCCTGCTACGACTGTTCCCACCCCCCTGGGGTAGGAACCGGTGCAGCTGGGACGGAACTGTCTCTCCCTGGCCGAACGAATTCAGAGGTGGAGAGCTGGGGATTGCTACTATTGTGGCCAGCCAGGACATTTCTGGGATACTTGCCCTCAGCGGCCAAAAGGGAGGGCTCCAGTGAGAAAGGGAGCTCTGGTAAGCCAAATGATACTCCCTTCAGCACCCCAGACGCAGATGCAGATCCCGGCAACCGTAAATTATCAACAACAGTCCCTGTCCCTATCCGCTTTAATGGATTCTGGTGTTGAGGGCAATCTGCTGGACGAAGAGATAGCCACCAAGACCAGAGTACCTTGCAAGCTGCTAACCACACCCCTGGAGGCCAGGCCCTGGATGGAAAACAGCTGGATCGGGTGACCCACTGTATGTCACCCCTGACCTTGATCCTATCGGGAGGAGGTATGATTCAGTCTCATTCATTTACCTCAGGCCCCAGTAGTTCTTGGGTATCTATGGCTGACCCAACACAATCGCCATATCGACTGGTCTACCGGGAGGATAGCCGAATGAAGCCCATCTTGCCATGCCAACTGTCTGCGGTCGGCCCCATCTCCCAGAGAAGCTACCACGACCCCACCTGTTTTAGAACCCCTCGACTTGTCCCGCATCCCCACAGAGTACCATGACTTGGGACAGGTGTTCAGTAAACAACGGGACATTTCCCTGCTTCTGTACCGCCCATATGATTGTGCCATCGACCTTATCCTCGGGGCCCCGCTACCCACCAGTCGCTTTTTTAACCTATCCCGACTGGAGAGAGAGGCCATTGAGAAATACATTAGCGAGTCCCTTGTGGCGGGCATTATCAGGCCTTCATCCGCCCCGGTAGGCGCCAGTTTCTTTTTTGTAGAAAAGAAGGATGGGACGCTTCACCCTTGCATTCACTACCAAGGCCTAAATAATATAACAGTTAAGAACAGGTACCCTCTACCCCTCATTTGTTCGGCATTTGAACCACTGCATGGATGGAGCCACCATCTTCTCAAAGCTGGACCTTCGCAACGCCTACCATTTAGTCAGGATGAGGGAGGGGGATGAATGGAAGACAGCCTTCAATACACCTCTAGGCCACTTTGAATATTTGGTCATACCGTTTGGCCTCATCAATGCTCCCGCCGTTTTCCAAACCCTGATCAATGACGTACTGAGGGACTTTATCAATCAGTTAGCATTTGTTTATCTTGACGATATCCTGATATTTTCTAGCAGCCCCCAAGAACACATACACCATTCCATCAAGTCCTCCAGAGACCGTGGGAAAACCAGTTATTTGCAAAGGCGGAAAAATGCGAGTCCCATGTCCCTTCGGTCAGCTTCCTAGGGTATATCATTGAAAGCGGGCAGGTGAAAACAGACCCTGAGAAGATCCGGGCAGTGGAGGAATGACCTAGACCCACGACACGCAAACAACTTCAACGGTTCCTGGGGTTTGCAAACTTCTACCGCAGATTCATCAGGGACTACAGTCGAGTGGCGGACCTCCTTTCCCGGCTTGCCTCGCCTACCACACTGTTTTGCTGGGACTCCGAAGCAGACTCAGCATTCACCGACCTGAAGAGGTGTTTCACCATCGCTCCCATCCTGGTCCATCCGGACCCATCCTGTCAATTCATCATTGAGGTGGATGCCTCTGACTCCGGGGTAGGAGCGGTCCTATCCCAACAGGCAATTTCAGATGAAAAGCTTCACCCCTGAGCCTTCTACTCTCGCCGACTGTCCTCCGCCGAACGGAATTACGACGTGGGGAATCGGGAACTGCTGGTGGTCAAACTAGCACTGGAAGAATGGAGGCACTGGTTGGAGGGGGCAGAACACCCGTTTGTGGTGTGGACTGATCATAAGAACATGGGGTATATTCAGACAGCCAAACGATTGAACTTCTGCCAGGCCCATTGGGCATTGTTTTTTGGGCGGTTCAAGTTTATCCTCCAGGATCCAAGAACGGGAAGCTGGACGCGCTATCCCACTAGCATGACTCCAAGGATGACACCTCCAGTCCTGAGACTGTCCTCCCACCATTCTGCGTGATGGCCACTCTCACTTGGGAGATCGAGGCTAAAGTAAAGGAAGCCCAGCGGGACGACCCCGACCCTGGCAATGGACCCGGCGATTGCCTGTACATGCCAGTCTCCGTCAGGTCTCAGGTTCTCCAATGGGGGCACACATCCCAGATCGCCTGCCACCCCGGGAGTGATCGGACCCTGGCTCTCCTGAGGAAGCACTTTTGGTGGCCGTCCATGGAGGGGGACACCCGTTTTTATCTCTCGGTTTGTTCCATCTGTGCCCGGGGAAAGGTCTCTCATCAACCACCTGCGGGTCTACTTCATCCTCTACCTGCCCCTGGTCGTACATCACCCGAGACTTCGTCACTGGTCTACCCGCCTCCTGCTGAAACACCACTGTCCTCACCATGGTAGACTGATTTTCCAAGGCGGTGCACTTTGTGGCCCACACTAAACTCCCTTCCTCGCAAGAAACCACAGATCTTCCTAGTCCGCCACGTCTTCCGCCTCCACGGAATCCCTGCGGACGTCGTCTCCGATCGAGGTCCCCAGTTCGTCTTGCAGGTATGAAAGGCCTTCTTTCAAGCCTTAGGTGCATCGGTCAGCCTGTCAGCCGGCTTCCACCCCCGGACGAACGGGGAGACGGAACAGGTCAACCAAGACCTGTAGGCGATGCTACAACCCGTCGACCTGAAGAGACCACCTCCCGTGGGTTAAGTACGCCCACAACTCTCTGGTGAGCTCTGCCATTGGGAGGTCTCTGTTTGAGTGCTCCCTTGGGTACCAACCCCCGATGTTCCCTGCGCAGGAAGAGGAGATTGTGGTACCATCGGTCCGGGACCATATTGATTGGTGCCTTAGGATTTGGGAGGAAACACGCACGGCCCTACTCCGATTCACAAATCAAAATAAGAAGACAGCCGACCGACACCGGACTCTGGCACCAGAGTACCAACCTGGGCAGATGGTACAGCTTTCCTCCAAGGATATCCCGCTCAAAAACGAACATAGGAAACTCGCCTCTCGCTTCCTGGGACCATTCAAGGTTTAAAGGGTTATCAGTCCCACAGTGGTCCGCCTAAAGCTGCCAAGGTCCATGAGCATCCACCCAACTTTTCATGTGTCTCAGTTAAAGCCAGTCTCCGTCAGCTCCTTGAGTCCCCCGGCTGAGACTCCCCCACCTGCTTGTATTATCGACAACCATCCGTCATACACTGTGCGAACACTACTGGATGTGCGCCGTAGGGGCAGGGGTCTCCAATACCTGGTAGACTGGGAAGGGTACGGTCCAGAAGAGCGTTCCTGGGTCCCCCACTCCTTCATCCTAGACCCTTCCCTCATCCAGGATTTTCATCGGGACCATCCAGACAGGCTTGGTGGATCGCCTGGAGGCTCCTGTTAATGGAGGCGTCCTGTCATGGCCCCTTCTGGCAATCACCCACCTGGCTATTTACCTCAGGAATTGGGCCTCTATCACCTTGTTTAGTTCCAATCATTCCCAGGTTCCACTAACTACAAACACCTGCTTTCCATCAGCAAATACAGTATAAAAATTCTGTGAGCACAACAAGGAGTTGCCAGTTTGTTGGTCGACTCCAGTGTGAGTAACTTTGTTTCACGGTTCTTAGGACTACCAGTTCTAGGTCAAGCATCGCTCCTGGATACCAACCCCACACTTGCTACGTTAATAACGCCTCCCGACTCTGCCTCCACACTCGTGTTCTGCACTTGGGTTCGTTCCACCGCCATGTCCTTGTAACATACACTGCTCTTCCTTCATCAATGTGTTTAGTCACATCCTCAAAGAATTCAATCATGCTCATAAGGCACGACCTGCCTTATGACAAAGCCTTGACAAAGCCTCGCTGACTATTCCTAATCATATTATCCCTCATATTATTGGATAGAACTGAAGGGCAAAAAGAAGGGCAAAAAGACCCTAATGGGAGTTATCTACAGGCCCCCAAATAGTAGCCTGGATATAGGGTGCAAGTTGAATTAAGAGCTAAAATTAGCATGTCACAAAGGAAATGCTACGGTTGAAATGGGGGATTTCAACAAGCAGGTAGACTGGGGAAAATCAGGTTGGTACTGGACCCCAAGAAAGGGAGTTTGTGGTGTGCCTCCCAGATGGATTCTTAAGAGCAGCTTGTACTGGAGCCTACCAGGGAGAAGGCAATTCTGGATCTAGTGTTGTGTAATGAACTGGATTTGATAAGGGAACTCGAGTTAAAGGAACCATTAGGAGGTAGTGATCATAATATGATAAGTCTTAATCTACAATTTGAGAGGGAGAAGGGAAAATCGAACGTGTCAGTATTACAGTTGAACAAAGGGGACTATGGAGCCATGAAGCAGGAACTAGCCAAAGTTAATTGGAAGGATACCCTAGCAGGGATGACAGTGGAACAACAATGGCAGGTATTTCTGGGAATAATACAGAAGGTGCAGGATCAGTTCATTCCAAAGAGGAAGAAAGATTCTAAGGGGAGTCGGGGGTGACCGTGGCTGACAAGTGAAGTCAAGGACAGTATAAAAATACAGGAGAAGAATTATAACATAGCAAAGATGAGCGGGAAGCCAGAGGATTGGGAAACTTTTAAAGAGCAACAGAAGATTATTAAAAAGGCAATGCGGGGAGAAAAGATGAGGTACGAAGGTAAGCTAGCCAAGAATATAAAGGAGGATAGTAAAAGCTTCTTTAGGTATGTGAAGAGGAAAAAATTAGTTAAGACCAAAGTTGGGCCCTTGAAGGCAGAAACGGGTGAATTTATTATGGGAAACAAGGAAATGGCAGACGAGTTGAACAGGTACTTTGGATCAGTCTTCACTAGGGAAGACACAGACAATCTCCCAGGTGTAATAGTGGCCAGAGGACCTAGGGTAACGGAGGAACTGAAGGATATTCACATTAGGCAGAAAATGGTGTTGGGTAGACTGATGGGACTGAAGGCTGAAAAATCCCCAGGGCCCGATGGTCTGCATCCCAGGGTACTTAAGGAGGTGGCTCTAGAAATCGTGGAAGCATTGGTTATCATTTTCCAATGTTCTATAGATTCAGGATCAGTTCCTGAGGATTGGAGGATAGCTAATGTTATCCCACTTTTTAAGAAAGGAGGGAGAGAGAAAACAGGGAATTATAGACCAGTTAGCCTGACATCAGTGGTGGGGAAGATGCTAGAGTCAATTTTAGAAGATGAAATAATGGCATATTTGGATAGCAGTAACAGGATTGGTTGAAGTCAGCGTGGATTTACGAAGGGGAAATCATGCTTGAATGGAATTTTTTGAGGATGTAACTATGAAAATGGACAAGGGAGAGCCAGTGGATGTAGTGTACCTAGACTTTCAGAAAGCGTTTGATAAGGTCCCACATAGGAGATTAGTGGGCAAAATTAGAGCACATGGTATTGGGGGTTTGGTACTAACATGGATAGAAAATTGGTTGGCAGACAGGAAACAAAGAGTAGAGATTAACGGGTCCTTTTCAGAATGGCAGGCAGTGACTAGTGGAGTACCGCAAGGCTTGGTGCTGGGACCGCAGCTATTTACCATATACATTAATGATTTAGATGAAGGGATTAAAAGTAACATTAGCAAATTTGCAGATGACACAAAGCTGGGTGGCAGTGTGAAATATGAGGAGGATGTTAGGAAAACGCAAGGTGACTTGGACAGGTTGAGTGAGTGGGCAGATGCAGTTTATTTGGTGGCAAGAACAGGAAGGCAGATTACTATCCGAATGGTGTCAAGTTAGGAAAAGGGGAAGTACAATGTGATCTAGGTGTCCTTGTTCATCAGTCACTAAAAGTAAGCATGCAGGTACAGCAGGCAGTGAAGAAAGCTAATGGCATGTTGGCCTTCATAACAAGGGGAGTTGAGTATAGGAGCAAAGAGGTCCTTCTGCAGTTGTACAGAGCCCTGGTGAGACCACACCTGGAGTATTGTGTTCAGTTTTGGTCTCCAAATTTGAGGAAGGACATTCTTGCTATTGAGGGAGTGCAACGTAGGTTCATGAGGTTGATTCCCGGGATGGCGGGACTGTCATATGTTGAAAGATTGGAGCGACTGGGCTTGTATACACTGAAATTTAGAAGGATGAGAGGGGATCTGATTGAAACATATAAGATTATTAAGGGATTGGACACGCTAGAGGCAGGAAACATGTTCCCGATGCTGGGGGAGTCCAGAACCAGAGGCCACAGTTTAAGAATAAGGGGTAGGCCATTTAGAACAGAACTGAGGAAAAACTTTTTCACCCAGAGAGTTGTGGATCTATGGAATGCTCTGCCTCAGAAGGCAGTAGAGGCCAATTCTCTGGATGCTTTCAAGAAAGAATTAGATAGAGCTCATAAAGAAAGCGGAGTCAAGGGATATGGGGAGAAGGCAGCAACGGGTTACTGATTGTGGCTGATCAGCCATAATCACATTGAATGGTGGTGTTGGCTTGAAGGGCCGAATGGCCTACTCCTGCACCTATTGTCTCTCCAAATGTTCATAAATCCTGCCTCCCAGGATCTTCTCAATCAACTTACTAACCAGTGAGGTAAGACTCACTGGTCTATAGTTTCCTGGGCTATCCCTACTCCCTTTCTTGAATAAAGGAACAACATCTGAACCTCTCCCGTCCCCATTGATGATGCAAAGATCATCGCCAGAGGCTCAGTAATCTCCTCCCTCGCCTCCTGCAGTAGCCTGGGGTACACCTCATCCGGTCCCAGCGACTTATCCAACTTGAGGCTTTCCAAAACCTCCAGCACATCCTCTCTCTTAATATCTACATAATCAAGCTTTTCAGTCTGCTGCAAGTCATCACTACGATCACCAAGATCCTTTTCCATAATGAATACTGAAGTAAAGTATTCATGAAATACGTCTGCTATTTCCTCTGGTTCCATACACACTTTCCCACTGTCACACTTGATAGGTCCTATTCTTTCACATCTTATCTTGTTCTTCACATACTTGTAGAATGCCTTGGGGTTTTCCTTAGTCCTGCCCACCAAGGCTTTCTCATGACCCCTTCTAGCTCTCCTAATTTTCTTCTTAAGCTCCTTCCTGTTAGCCTTATGATCTTCTAGATCTCTAACATTACCTAGCTCTTTTCTTTTCTTCTTGACTAGATTTATTACAGCCTTTGTACACCATGGTTCCTGTACCCTACCATAACTTCCCTGTCTCCTTGGAATGTACCTATGCAGAATTCCACTCAAATATCCCCTGAACATTTGCCACATTTCTTCCGTACTTTTCCCTGAGAACATCTGTTTCCAATTTCAGCTTCCAAGTTCTTGCCTGATAGCCTCATAATTCCCCTTACTCCAATTAAACGCATTTCTAACTTGTCTGTTACTATGTCTCTGCAATGCTGTTGTAAAGGAGTTAGAATTACGATCACTATCTCCAAAATGCTCTCTTCTGAGAAATCTGACACCTGACCAGGTTCATTTCCCAATACCAAATCAAGTACACCCTCTCCTCTTGTAGGTTTATCTACATATTGTGTCAAGAAACCTTCCTGAACACACCTAGCAAATTCCACCCCATCTAAACCCCTTGCTCTAGGGAGATGCCAATCGATATTTGGGAAATTAAAATCTCCCATCACGACAACTCTTATTATTACAGCTTTCCAGGATCTGTTTCCCTATCTACTCCTCGATATCCCTGTTACTATTGGGCGGCCTATAAAATACACCCAATAAAGTTATTGACACCTTCCCGTTCCTAACCTCCACCCACAGAGACTCCATAGACAATCCCTCCATGGCATCCACTTTTTCTGCAGCCGTGACACTATATCTGATCAACAGTGCCATGCCCCCACCTCTTTTGCCTGGGATGGGATCAACATGCATGAAACAGCAGATCCTAACACCTTTGCCATCATTTTGGGAGATCTTAACTAGTTCAGTCTGAAAAAATCACTAAACAATTACCATCAACAGATCATTTGCAATACCAGAAGAAACAACACTGGACCATCGCTAACCACCATCAAGAATGCCTACCGTGCTATTCCACACCCTTACTTCGGGAAGTCTGATCACCTAGCTGTACCTCTACTCCCTGAGTATAGGCAGTGACTGAAGACTGCAGCACCAGTAGTGAGGACCAAGGAGGTATGGACAAGGGAAGCACAAGAGCGCCTATAGGACTGCTTTGAATCAGTGGACTGGACTATATTCAGGGATTCATCTTCAAACATGGATGAGTATGCTGCAGTTGTTACCAACTTCATTAAAACCTGTGTGGATGAGTGTGTGCCTACAAAGACTTACTGTACATTCCCACACCAAAAGCTGTGGATGAACCGGGGGTACGTCATCTGTTGAAGGCTAAATCTGTGACATTCAAGTCTGGTGACCCAGGCCTGTACCTAAAAACAAGGTATGATTTGCTGAACACTATTTCAAGGGTGAAGAGACAATTTTGACTGAGGTTAGAGGCACATCGGATGCACTACAACTCTGGCAGTGCAAGACATTACTTCCTACAAAGCAAAACCCTCACTACCAGATGAACTCAACGCATT
This sequence comes from Hemitrygon akajei, assembly GCF_048418815.1. NCBI lineage: Eukaryota > Metazoa > Chordata > Chondrichthyes > Myliobatiformes > Dasyatidae > Hemitrygon > Hemitrygon akajei. The sequence continues at coordinate 76,826 of NC_133127.1, read as the reverse complement.
CTATGCCCATTTTGAAAGGGAGAACACAACTACATGTGAAGATCCCTGCCACACCTGATAACCCTGTGATCTCTGCCTCAGAGGCCAAAGTTAAGTTGCCTTTAAAGAGAGTGAATCCTCGCAAGGTGAAAGGTCCAGATCAACTACCTGATAAGGCTCTGAAAACCTGTGCCAACCAACTAGTGGGAGTATTCAAGGACATTTTATCTAACCTGGTCCCAACATATCGATATATTTATAAAGTAGATAAGACCGCAGCTATACTTCATTGGTAGTTTGAAGAGGTTTGGCATGTCAACAAATACACTCAAAAACTTCTACAGATGTACTGTGGAGAGCATTCTAACAGGCTGCACTGTCTGGTGTGGGGGTCGGGCTACTGCACAGGACTGAAAGAAGCTGCAGAAGGTTGTAAATCTAGTCAGCTCCATCTAGCCTACAAAGTACCCAGGACATCTTCAGGGAGCAGTGTCTCAGAAAGGCAGCATCCATTATTAAGGACCTCAAGCACCCAGGGCAAGCCCTTTTCTCACTATTACCATCAGGTAGGAGGTACAGAAGCCTGAAGTCACACACCTAGTGATTCAGGAACAACTTCTTCCCCTCTGCTATCTGATTCCTAAATGGACATTGAACCCTTGGACACAACTTCACTTTCTTCTAATATACAGTATTTCTGTTTTTTGCACATTTTCAGTCTATTCAATATATGTATACTGTAATTGATTTATTATTGTTATGATTTTTTTTCTCTTCTATATTATATATTGCATTGAACTGCTGCTGCTAAGTTAACAAATTCATGTGACATGCAGGTGATAATAAACCTGATTCTGAATTCTGAGTAAAGGAAATTACAGTGGTCTGAGAGAGGATTTGGCCAAAGTAAATTGAAAGGAGATGCTGGCAGGGATAATGGCTAGAGTAGAAATGGTTTGAGTTTCTGGGAAAAATGAGAAAGGTGCAGGACAGATGTATACGAAAAACAAAGAAATACTCAAATGGCAAAATAGTACAACCGCGGTTGAAAAGGACAGTCAAAGGTAATGTAAAAGCATCAGCGAGGACAGAGAACAAAGCAAAAATCAGCAGGAAGATAGGAGAAACATTGAACTCTGGCATGGCGCCAAAGGACTGGAAAACTGCAAATGCCACTCCACTCTTTAAGAAAGAAGGGATACAGCAGAAAGGAAATTATAGACCAATTAGCCTAACCTCAGTGGTTGGGAGGTTGTTGGGAGTCAATTGTTAAGGATGAGGTTATGGAATACTTTGCGACACAGGAAAAGATAGAACAAAGTCATCATATTTTCCTTAAGCGAAAATCTTGCCTGATGAATCTGTTGGAATTTTTTGAGAAGATTGCAAGCAGGATAGAAAAAGGGGGTGGAGTAGATGCTGTATAATGGAATTTCACAAGGCCTTTGATGACATAGAACATAGAAATCTACAACACAATACAGGCCCTTTGGCCCACAATGTTGTGCCAACCACGTAAGCTACTCTAGAAACTGCCTTGAAGTACCCTACTGCATAGCCCTCTATTTTTCTAAGTTCCATGTATCTATCTAAGAGTCTCTTAAAAGACCCTATTGTATCCACCTCTACCACCGCCACTGGCAGTGCATTCCATGCACCCACCATTCTGTGTGAAACAATTACCTCTGACATCCCCCCGAATCTACTTCCAAGAACCTTAAAACTATACCCCCTTGTGTTAGCCATTTCAGCCCTGGGAAAAAACCTTTGCCTATCCATACGATCAAAGCCTCTCATCATCTTATACACCTCTATCACGTCACCTCTCATCCTCCCTCACTCCAAGGAGAAAAGGCCAAGTTCACTCAACCTATTCTCATAAGGTATGCTCTTCAATCCAGGCAAGGTGCCACAAATAAAGCTGCTTACCAAGTTAAGAGCCCTTGGTATTACAGGAAAGTTACTAACATGTCTGATTGGTAGGATCAGTGAGTGGGAATAAACGGGTCCTTTTCTGGCTGGCTGCCAGTGAATAGTGGTGTTCCGTAGGGGTCAGTGTTGGGACCACTTCTTTTTATGCAGTATATAAATGATTTGGATGATGGAAAAGATGGGTTTGTTGCCAAGTTTGCAGAAGATACAAAGATTGGTGGAGAGGAAGGTAGTGTTGAGGAAACAAGAAGACTGCAGAAGGATTTAGGAACTTAGGTGAATGGGTAAGAAAGTGGCAAAATGAAATACAATGTTGGAAAATGCATGTTCATGCACTTTGGTAGAAGAAATAGATGTGTAGACTATTTTCTAAACAGGGAGAAAATCCAAAAATCTGAGCTGCAGAGGGACTTGGAGTCCTTGTACAGAATACCCTAAAAGTTAAATTGCAGGCTAAGTTGGTAGTGAGGAAGGCAAATGCAATGTTAGCATTCATTTCAAGGGGTCTAGAATATAAGAGCAGCGATGTGATACTGAGGCCTCACCTTGAGTATTGTGAACAGGTTTGGGCTGTGCATGAATTGGAGGGAGTTCAGCGGAGGTTCACAAGGATGATTCCAGGAATGAAAAATTTATCATGTGATGGCTGTGAGTCTGTACTCGCGGGAATGTGAGTGGGGATCTCAACTGAAACATTGTGAATACTTACTTCCGGCAGATGTTGTCTCTCTGCTCATAACAATAATAATGATAGATATAAATGAAAATATAAATTATACATACAGGTAGTGCAATCCAAGTAATAGTTAGCCGACAGTTAACCGGCAGTTAACTGTTCAGCAAAGTGACCGCAGTAGGGAAAAAACTTCTCCAGTGCCTATTAGTCTTAGTCTGGAGGGATCTAAAGCGCCTACCAGACGGAAGCAGATCAAACAGTCCGTGCGCAGGATGGGAGGAGTCCTTTATGATGTTCCCCGCCCTCTTCTTCAACCTGGAAGAGTACAGGTCCACAATAGAGGGCAGGGAGGCTCCAATAATGTGCTCGGCAGTCCTCACTGTGCGCTGTAGTCTGGTTCTATCCTGCTTGGTGGCGGCTCCAAACCACACAATGATGGAGGTGCACAGGACAGACTCAATGACTGCAGTGTAGAACGTCAGGACTAAGGGTCTCGGCTCGAAACGTTGACAGTGCTTCTTCCTATAGATGCTGCTTGGCCTGCTGTGTTCCACCAGCATTTTGTGTGTGTTGCTTGGATTTCCAGCATCTGCAGAATTCCTCGTGTTGGAGTTTGTTAGGTGTGTTCAGGAAGGTTTCTTGACACAGTATGTAGATAGCCTCCAAAAGGAGAGGCTGTACTTAATTTGGTATTGGGAAATGAACCTGGTCAGGTGTCAGATCTCTCAGTGGGAGAGCATTTTAGAGATAGTGATCATAATTCTATCTCCTTTACAATATCTTTCGACACAGATAGGAACAGACAAGTTAGAAAAGCATTTAATTGGAGTAAGGGGAATTATGAGGCTATCAGGCTGGATATTGGAGGCTTAAATTGGAAGCATATGTTCTCAGGGAAAAGTACAAAGAAATGTGGCAAATGTTCAGGGGATATTTGTGTGGAGTTCTGCATAGGTACGTTCCAATGAGACAGGGAAGTTCTGGTAGGGTTCAGGAACCATGGTATACAAAGGCTGTAATAAATCTAGTCAAGAAGAAAAGCTTACAAAAGGTTCAGAGAGCTAAGAAACATTAGAGATCTAGGAGATTATAAGGCTAATATGAAGGAGATTAAGAAGGAAATTAGGAGAGCCAGAAGGGGCCATGAGAAGTCCTTGGCGGGCAGGATTAAGGAAAACCCCAAGGCACTCTACAAGTATGTGAACAGCAAGAGGATAAGACGTGAAAGAATAGGACCTATCAAGTGTGACAGTAGGAAAGTGTGTATGGAACCGGAGGAAATACCAGAGGTACTTAATGAATAGTTTACTTCAGTATTCACTATGGAAAAGGATTTTGGTGGTTGTAGTGATGACTTGCAGCAGATTGAAAAGCTTGAGCATGTAGATATTAAGAAGGAGGATGTGGCCGAGCTTTTGGAAAGTATCAAGTTGGATAAATCGCCAGGACAAAGAACAAAGAACAATACAGTACAGTACAGGCCACTGGGCCCAAAATGTTGTGCTGACCATTAAACCCTGCCTCCCATATAACCCTCCACCTTAAATTCCTCCATATACTGTCTAGTAGTCTCTTAAATTTCACTGGTGTATCTGCCTCCACCACTGACTCAGGCAGTGCATTCCATGCACCAACCACTCTCTGAGTAAAAAACCTTCCTCTAATATCCCCCTTGAACTTTCCTTCCCTTACCTTAAAACCATGTCCTCATGTATTGAGCAGTGGTGCCCTGGGGAAGAGGAACTGGCTGTCCACTCTACCTGTTCCTCTTAATATCTTGTATACCTCTATCATGTCTCCTCTCATCGTCCTTCTCTCTCTCTCTCTCTCTCTCTCTCTCTCTCTCTCTCGAGTAAAGCCCTAGCTCCCTTAATCTCTGATCATAATGCATACTCTCTAAACCAAGCAGCATCCTGGTAAATCACCTCTGTACCCTTTCCAATGCTTCCACATTCTTCCTATAGTGAGGCGACCAGAACTGGACACAGTACTCCAAGTGTGGCCTAACTAGAGTTTTATAGAGCTGCCTCATTACCCCACAACTCTTAAACTCTATCCCTCGACTTATGAAAGTTAATACTCCATAAGCTTTCTTAACTACCCTGTGAGGCAACTTTCAGGGATCTGTGGACATGTACCCCAAGATCCCTCTGCTCCTCCACACTTCCATGTAGCCTGCCATTTACTTTGTACTCTGCCTTGGAGTTTGTTCTTCCAAAGTGTACCACCTCACACTTCTCCGGGTTGAATTCCATCTGCCACTTCTCAGCCCACTTCTACATCCTTATCAATGTCTCTCTGCAATCTTCGACAATCCTCTACACTAACACCACCAACCTTTGTGTTGTCTGCAAACTTGCCAATCCACCCTTCTACCCCACATCCAGGTCATTAATAAAAATCACAAAAAGTAGAGGTCCCAGAACCGATCCTTGTGGGACACCACTAGTCACAACCCTCCAATCCGAATGTACTCCCTCCACCACGACCCTCTGCTTTCTGCCGTCAAACCAATTCTGAATCTACCTGGCCAAACTTTCCTGGATCCCATGCCTTCTGACTTTCTGAATAAGCCTACCGTGTGGTTCCCTGTCAAGTGCCTTACTAAAATCCATGTAGATCACATTCACTGCACTACCCTCACCTCACTGCCTGGTCACCTCCTCAAAGAACTCTATCAGGCTTGTTAGACACGATCTGCCCTTTACAAAGCCATGCTGACTGTCCCTGATCAGACCATGATTCCCTAACTGCCCATAGATCCTATCTCTAAGAATCTTTTCCAACAGCTTTCCCACCACAGACGTAAGGCTCACTGGTCTATAATTACATGGACTATCCCTACTAGCTTTTTTGAACAAGGGGACAACATTCACCTCCCTCCAATCCTCCAGTACCATTCCCGTGGGCAACAAGGACATGAAGATCCTAGCCAGAGGCTCAGCAATCTCTTCCCTCGCCTTGTGGAGCAGCCTGGGGAATATTCCACCGGGCCCTGGGGACTTATCTGTCCTAATGTATTTTAACAACTCCAACACCTCTTCTCCCTTAATATCAACATGCTCCAGAACATCAACCTCACTCATATCGTCCTCACCATCATCAAGTTCCCTCTCATTGGTGAATACCAAAGAGAAGTATTCACTGAGGACCTCGCTCACTTCCACAGCCTCCAGGCACATCTTCCCACTTTTATCTCTAATCGGTCCTATCTTTACTCCCGTCATCCTTTTGTTCGTCACATAATTGAAGAATGCCTTGGGGTTTTCCTTTACCCTACTCGCCAAGGCCTTCTCATGCCCCCTTCTTGCTCTCCTCAGCCCATTCTTAAGCTTTCTTGCTACCCTGTATTCCTCAATAGACCCATCTGATCCTTGCTTCCTAAACCTCACTTATGCTGCCTTCTTCCATCTGACTAGATTCTCCACCTCACTTGTCACTGACGGTTCCTTCACCCTACCATTCTTTATCTTCCTCACAAATTTATCCCTAACATCCTGCAAGAGATCACTAAGCATCGACCATATGTCAATAGTACATTTCCCTGCAAAAACATCATCACAATTCACACCTACAAGTTCTAGCCTTATATCCTCATAATTTGCCCTTCCCCAATTAAAAATTTTCCTGTCCTCTCTGATTCTATCCTTTTCCATGATAATGTTAAAGGCCAGGGAGCGGTGGTCACTGTTCTCCAGATGCTCACCCACTGACAGATCTGTGACCTGACCCGGTTCGTTACCTAATACTAGATCTAGTATGGCATTCCCCCTAGTCGGCCTGTCAACACACTGTGACAGGAATCCCTCCTGGATGCACTCGACAAAATCTGCCCCATCTAAACCATTGGAACTAATCAGATGCCAATCAATATTAGGGAAGTTAAAGTCACCCATGACAACAACCCTGTTATTTTTGCACCTTTTCAAAATCTGCCTCCCAATCTGCTCCTCGGTATCTCTGCTGCTACCAGGGGGCCTATAGAATACCCCTAGTAAGGTAACTGCTCCCTTCCTGTTACTGACTTCCACCCATACTGACTCAAAAGAGGATCCTGCTACATTACCCACCCTTTCTGTAGCTGTAATAGTATCCATGACCAGTAATGCCACCCCTCCTCCCCTTCCCCCCCCCCATCCCTTTTAGAGCACTGAAATCCAGGAATATTGAGAATCCATTCCTGCCCTGGTGCCAGCCAAGTCTCTGTAATGGCCACTACATCATAATTCCAAGCTCTCAGTTCATCACCTTTGTTCCTGATGCTTCTTGCATTGAAGTACATGCACTTTAGCCCTTCTCCCTTACTGCCTTTACACCCTTTATTCTGTTTCTCTTTGCTCAAAGCCTATTTATATGTTAGATCTGGCTTTACTCCATGCACTTTACTTGCAGCTCTCGCATGACCTTTATCCTCCTCCACCTCACTATGTGCTCTAACACTCTGGTTCCCCTTACCCTGCAAATCTCGTTTAACCCCCTGGAGCAGCACTAGCAAACCTTCCCGTAAGGATGTTAGTCCCCCTCCACTCCAGGTGCAACCCGTTCCGTCGAAACAGGTCCCACCTTCCCTGGAACAAAGCCCAATTGTCCAGAAACATGAAGCCCTCCCTGCTGCACCAAATCCTTAGCCACGTATTTAGCTGCATTATCTTCCTATTTCTGGCCTCACTAGCACATGGCAGGGGTAACAATCCTGAGATTGCAACCCTGGAGATCCTGTACTTCAACTTTGCACCTAACTCCCTAAATTCTCTTTGCAGGACCTCCTCCTTCTTCCTATTCACATCATTTGTCCCTACATTGACCATGACATCTGGCTGCTCACCCTCCCTCTTGAGAATACTGAGAACTCGATCCGAGATATCGCAGACCCTGGCACCAGGGAGGCAACAGACCATCTGGGATTCTCGATCTCTTCCACAGAACCTCTTTTGTGTCCCTCTAACTATCGAATCCCCTATCTCTATTGCTCTCCTCTTTTGCCTCCTTCCCTTCTGAGTTGAGGGTCCAGGACCGGATGAGATGTACCCCAGGCTATTGTGGGAGGTGAGGGAGGAGATTGCTGAGTATCTGGCGATGATTGTTGCATCATCAGTGGGGACAGGAGAGGTTCCGGAGGATTGGAGGTTTGCAGATCTTGTTCCTTTATTCAAGAAAGAGAGTAAAGATAGACCAGGAAATTATAGACCAGTGAGTCTTACCTCACTGGTTGGTAAATTGATGGAGAAGATCCTGGGAGGCAGGATTTGTGAACATTTGGAGAGGTATAATATGATTAGGAATAGTCAGCATGGCTTTGTCAAGGGCAGGTCCTGCCTTACGAGCCTGATTGAATTTTTTGAGGATGTGAATAAACACATTAATGAAGGAAAAGCAGTAGATGTAGTGTATATGGATTTCAGCAAGGCATTTGATAAGCTAACCCATGCAAGGCTTATTGAGAAAGTAAAGAGGCATGCGATCCAAGGGGACATTGCTTTGTAGATCCAGAACTGGCTTGCCCACAGAAGGCAAAGAGTAGTTGTAGATGGGTCATCTTCTGCATGGAGGTCAGTCACCAGTGGAGTGCCTCGGATCTGTTCTGGGATCCTTAATCTTTGTGATTTTTATAAATGACCTGGATGAGGAAGTGGAGGGATGGGTTAGTAAGTTTGCTATAACACAAAGGTTAGAGGTGTTGTGGATAGTGTGGTGGAATGTCAGAGGTTACAGCGGGACATTGATAGGATGCAAAACTGGGCTGAGAAGTGGCAGATAAGTGTGAAGTGGTTCATTTTGGTAGGTCAAATATGATGGCAGAGTATAGAATTAATGGTAAGACTCCTGGCAGTGTGGAAAATCAGAGGGATCTTGGGGTCTGAGTCCACAGGGCACTCAAAGCAGCTGCGCAGGTTGACTCTGTGGTTAAGAAGGTGTACGGTGTATTGACCTTCATCAATCGTGGAATTAAATTTAGGAGCTGAGAGGTAATGTTACAGCTATATAGGACCCTGGTCAGACCCCACTTGGAGTACTGTGCTCAGTTCTGGTCGCCTTACTATAGGAAGGATGTGGAAACCATAGAAAGGGTGCAGAGATTTACAAGGATGTTGCCTGGATTGGGGAGCATGCCTTATGAGAATAGGTTGAGTGAACTCGGCCTTTTCTCCTTGGAGCGACGTAGGATGAGAGGTGACCTGATAGAGGTATATAAGATGAGAGGCATTGATCGTGTGGATAGCCAGAGGCTTTTTCCCAGGGCTGAAATGGTTGCCACAAGAAGACAGAAGTTTAAGTTGCTGGGGAGTAGGCACAGAGGAGATGTCAGGAGTAAGATTTTTACTCAGAGAGAGGTGAGTGTGTGGATTGGGCTGCTGACAACTGTGGTGGAGGTGGATACGATAGGGCCTTTTGAGAAACTTTTAGATAGGCACATGGAGCTTAGTAAAATGGAAGGCTATAGGTAAGCCTAGTAACTTCTAAGGTAGGGACATGTTTGGCACAACATTGTGGGCCGAAGGGCCTGTATTGTACTGTAGGTTTTCTATGTTTCTAAGAGGGCACATACTCAGGATAGAGGCATCCATTTAAAACAGAGCTGTGGTGAAATTTCTTCAGCCAGAGCATGGTCAATTTGTGGAATTTGATACCACTGGCAACTGTGGAGGCCAAGGCCGTTGGTTGTATTTAAGGTGGAGATTCATAGGTACATGATTGGCCATGACATCAAAAGTTACGGGAAGAGGGCTGGAGAGTGGGGCTGAGAAGGGGATTAAAAAAAAGATCAGCCATGACTGAATGGCAGAGCAAACTCGATGGGCCAAATGGCCTAATTTGCTCCTATGTCCAATGTTCAATTCAGAAGGCACTGGATATATGCATTCCAAAGAGGAAGAAGTACTCTAAAGCAAAGATGGCTAACAAGAGAGGTCAAAGCCAACATAAAAGCCAAAAGGAGGGCATATAACAGAGCAAAGACTAGCAGAAAGTTAGAGGACTGGCAAACTTTTAATAAACTACAAAAGGCAACTGAAACAGTGATTGAGAAGGTAAAGGTGGAATATGAAAGTAAACTGACCAATACTATTAAAGTGGTTACCAGAAGTTTCTTCAGATACATAAAGTGTGAAAGAGAATTGAGAGTGGAGAGTTAGTAATGGAGACAACAAAATTGTGGATGAACTCTCAAGTATTCTGCATCAGTCTTCACTGTGGAAGACACTAGCAGTATGGTGGAATTCCAGGTGTCACGGGTCATGGGGTGTGTGAAGTTGACATAACTAGAGACAAGGTTTTTTGGAAAACTGAGAAGTTTGAGGTAGATTAGTCACCTGGCCCTGATGGTGTACACCCCAGTGTTCTGAAAGAGGTGGCAAAAGAGATTGTGTAGGCATTAGTAATGATCTTTCAAGAATCACCGGATTCTGGAATGGTTCCAAAAGACTGGAAAATTGAAGCTTGTCTTGCATATTGTCCATACAAATCAAATCATAAGACAAAGAAACGGACTTAGGCCGTCTGGCCCATTAAGTCCGCTCCGCCATACAATCATAGCTGATCCTTTTTTATTCTATCTCCTCCTCAACCCCAGTTCCCAGCCTTCTCTCCATAACCTTTGATGCCATATCCAATCAAGAACCTATCAATCTCTGCCTTAGATACACAGAACAACCTGGCCTCCACAGCTGCATGTGGCAACAAATTCTACAAATTCACCACCCTTTGGCTAAAGAAATTTCTCCACATTTCTGTTTTGAAAGGGTGCTCCAGTATACTGAGGCTGTGCCCTCTTCTCTTAGACTCCCCCACCATGGGAAACATCCTGTCCATATCTACTCTGCCTAGGTCTTTCTACATTTGAAAGGTTTCAATGAGATCCCCCCTCATACTTCTGAATTCCAGTGAGTACAGACGCAGAGCCATCAAATGTTCCTCGTATGATAACCCTTTCATTCCTGGAATCATTTTTATGAAGTTCCTCTGAACCCTCTCCAATGCCAGCACATTTTTTCTAAGATGAGGGGCCCAAAACTGTTCATAATCCTCAAGGTGAGGCTTCACCAGTGCCTTATAAAGCCTCAGCATCACATTGTTGCTTTTGTATCCCAGATCCCTTGAAATGAATGCTAACATGTCATTTCCTTCCTCACCACCAACTCAACCTGCAAATTAACCTTTAGGGTGTTCTGCACAAGGACTCCCAATTCCCTCTGCATCTCAGATTCCTGGAATTTCTCCCCATTTATAAAATTGTCTGCACATTTATTTATTTATACTATCAAAGTGCATGACCATGCATTTTCCAACATTATATTTCATTTGCCACTTCCTTGCCCATTCACCTAATCAGTCTGTACTTCTGGATCCTAACTGCTTCTTCAAAACTACCTACCCCTCCACCAATCTTCATGTCATCTGCAAACCTGGCAACAAAGTAATCTATCCCATCATCTAACACATTCACATACAGCATAAAAAGAAGTGGCCCCAACACTGACCCCTGTGAAACAACACTAATCACTGGCAGCCAACCAGAAAAGGATCCTTTTATTCCCACTCACTGCCTCCTACCAATTAGAAAATGCTCTAACCGTGTTCGTAACTTTCCTGTAATACCATGGACTCTTAACTTGGTAAGCAGCCTCATGTGTGGCACCTTGTCAAAGGCCTTCTGAAAGTCCAAATATACAACATACACTGAATTCCCTTTATCTATCCTAAGTGTAATCTCCTCAAAGAAATCCAACAGGCTTGACAGGCATGATTTTCCCTGACGGAAACCATGATGACTTTCTACTATCTTGTCCTGTGTCACTAAGTACTCTATCACCTCGTCCTTAACAATTGATTCCAACATCTTCCCAACCACTGAGGTCAGGCTAACTGGTCTATAATTTCTTTTCTCCATCCTTTCTCATAGAGTGGAGTAAAATTTGCAATTTTCCAGTCCTCTGGCACCGTGCCAGAGTCCAATGAAAGATAATTTCTAATGCCACCACAATCTCTAACACTATCTCTTTCAGAACCCTAGGGTGCAGTTCATCTGCTCTGGGTGACTTGTGTACCTTCCAGCTTTTTGAGCACCTTCTCTTTTGTAACAGTAACTGCAGCCTCTTCTCTTCCTTCACACACTACAACATCAGGCAAACTGCTAGTGTCTTCCACAGTGCAGACAGACGCAAAACACTCATTTAGTTCAGCAGCCATCTCCTTGTCCCTAATTGTCTCCAGTTTTTTACATGAAACCTAGCTCAGTATAGCTGATCCCCTAGTAGGCTCAATGACAAACTGTGCTAAAAAGCCATCGCTTAGACATTCAACAAACTCACTCTCTTGAGATCCATTGCCAACCTGATTTTCCCAATTGACCTACCTGTCAAAATCTCCCATAACTACCATAATATTGCCTCATTACACAGTGTATTATGGTAGAACAAGGTAAAACAACAGCAATGCAGATTAAAGTGCAACAGCTGCAGAGAAAGTGCAGTGCAGGTAGATAAATAAAGTGAAAGATCATAATGAGATCGATTAAGTGATAAAGAGTCCATCTTGTTGCAGTCAGAAATCAGGACGACAGAGTTTGGCCTTGAGTCCTGTAGTATGTGCTTTAAAACTTTTGTATCTTTGATTCAACTGAAGAGTGGAGAAGACAGAAGAGTGTGTGCTGTCATTGTGCGTACTCTATTATGGTGCAGTAAGAGTCACAGTTCATAAAAGGGAGGTTGCCGTGCTATATATACAACTCTGCAGTTTCCTGCAGTTGCCACAATAAGTCAACACGTGCTGGAGGAACTCGACAGGTGATAGTGAAGGGACACACTCAGACCAATGGTTTGAGTCTATTTTAATGCAAAGAGTATTATGAACAAAGCGGATGAGTTTAGAGCATGGATCAGTCTTTGGGGCTGTGTTTTGTGGCCATTATAGAGACTTGGATGGTTCAGGGGCAGGAATGGTGACTCAGAGTGCCAGGCTTTAAATATTTCAGAAAGAACAGTGAGGGAGACAAAAGAGGTAGGGACATGGCGTTGCTGATCAGAATAGTGTTGCAGCTGCAGAAAAGGAGGAAGTCATGGAGGGATTGTCTACTGAGTCTCTGTGGGTGGAAGTTAGGAACAGGAAGGGGTCAATAACTCTACTGGATGTTTTTATAGACCACCCAATATTAACAGGGACATCGAGGAGCAGACAGCAAGACAGATTCTAGAAAGGTATAATAATAACAGGATTGTCATAGAACCATAGAACATTACAGCACAGAAACAGGCCTTTTGGTCCTTCTTAGCTATGCCGAACCATTTTTCTGCCTAGTCCCACTGACCTGCACCTAGACCATATCCCTCCATACCCCTCTCATCCATGTCCCTGTCCAAGTTTTTCTTAAATGTTAAAAGTGAGCCGGCATTCACCACTTCAGCTAGCAGCTCATTCCACACTCCCATTACTCTCTGTGTGAAGAAGACCCCCCTTATGTTCCCTTTAAACTTTTCCCTTTTCACCCTTAACCCATGTCCTCTGGTATTTTTCTCCCTTAGCCTCAGTGGAAAAAGCCTGCTTGGATTCACTCTATCTATACCCATCATAATTTTATACACATCAAATCTCCCCTCATTCTTCTATGCTCCAGGGAATAAAGTCCTCTGCACTCTTTCAACCTTATTAATATCCTTCCTGTAATTAGGTGACCAAAACTGCACACAATACTCCAAATTCGGTCTCACCAATGCCTTATACAACCTCACCATAACATTCCAACTTTTATACTCAATACTTTGATTTATAAAGGCCAATGTGCCAAAAGCTCTTTTTACAACGCTATCTACCTGTGACGCCACTTTTAGGGTATTATGTATCTGTATTCCCAGATCCCTCTGTTCTACTGCACACCTCAGTGTCCTACCATTTACCTTGTATGTTCTACCTTGGTTTGTCCTTCCAAAGTGCAATACCTCACACTTGTCTGTATTAAACTCCATCTGCCATTTTCAGCTCATTTTTCCAGCTGATCCAAATCCCTCTGCAAGCTTTGAAAACCTTCCTCACTGTCCACTACGCCTCCAATCTTTGTATCATCAGCAAATTTGCTGATCCAATTCACCACATTATCATCCAGATCATTGATATAGATGACAAATAACAATAGACCCAGCACTGATCCCTGTGGCTTCTTCCATGAGCCAATGTCTAATCCAATTTACTACCTCTCCATGTATACCTAGTGACCGAATCTTCCTCCATGCGGGACCTTGTCAAAGGCCTTACTGAATTGCATGTAGACAACATCCACTGCCTTCCCTTCATCAACTTTCCTGATAACCTCCTCGAAAAACTCTAATAGATCAGTTAAACATGACCTACCATGCACAAAGCCATGTTGACTTTCCCTAATATGTCCCTGTCTATCCAAATACTTGTAGATCCTATTTCTTAGTACTCCTTCCAATAATGTACCTACTACTGACATCAAACTTACCGGCCTATAATTTCCCAGATCACTTTTAAAGCCTTTTTTAAACAACGGAACAACATGAGCTATCCTCCAATCTTCCGGCACCGCAGCTCTATCTGCCAGGGCCCCTAAAATTTCAACACTAGTCTCCTCCAAGGTCCGAGGGAACATTCTGTCAGGTCCTGGGGATTTATCTACTCTGATTTGTCTCAAGACAGCAAGCACCTCCTCCTCTTTAATCTGTATAGGTTCCATGACCTCACTACTTTGTTTGCCTTATTTCCATAGACTCCTTGCCAAATACAGATGCAAACAACTCATTTAAGATCTCCCCCATTTCTTTTTGTTCCATATATAGCTGACTACTTTGATCTTCATTCTTTTCCCTTACTATCCTTTTGATCTTAATATACCTGTAGAAGCTCTTAGGATTATCCTTCACCTTGACTGCCAAAGCAACCTCATGTCTTCTTTCAGCTCTCCTGATTTCTTGCACTTTTTATACTCCTCAAGCACCTTATTTGCTCCTTGTTGCCTATACCTGTCATACATCTCTCTCCTCTTCTTTATCAGATTTCCAATATCCCTCTAAAACCAAGGTTCCTTATTCTATTCACTTTGCCTTTAATCCTGACAGGAACATACAAACTCTGCACTCTCAAAAATTCTCCTTTGAAGGCCTCCCACTTACCAATCACATCCTTGCCAGAGAACAACCTGTCCCAATCCACGCTTTTTAGATCCTTTCTCATTTCTTCAAATTTGGTCTTTTTCCAGTTTAGTACCTCAACCCGAGGACCAGATCTATCTTTATCCATGACCAAGTTGAAACTAATGGCGTTATGATCACTAGACCCAAAGTGTTCCCCTACACACACTTCCATCACTTGTCCTAACTCGTTTCCTAATAGGATATCTAATATTGCATCCTCTCCAGTTGGTACCTTTATATATTGATTTAGAAAACTTGCTGAACACATTTTACAAACTCTTACCCGTCTAGACTTTTAACAGTATGGGAGTCCCAATCAATATGTGGATAATTACCCAAAGATAAGTTAGCTCGATTTTATTCTCATATAAATCTGATGTGTGATAGATGTCATTCTGAGGTAGCCTCTTTGACTCGTATGTTTTGGTCTTGCCCTCTTTTGGAAAAGTTTTGGAAAGATATTTTTGATATATTCTCTACAATTTTACATATGGATTTACAACCTCATCCAATTACTGCAATTTTTGACTTAATGATTGATTTGCCGTCTCCAGCTCGGCGGATGATTACATTTGCTACCTTAATGGCTAGAAGATCTATTCCATTGAACTGGAAAGATATTAATCCTCCAACCACATCTCAATGGTTCTCCCAAACCATATCTTGTTTAAATTTAGAAAAAATTAGACGTGGTACATTTGACTCCTCGGTTAAATTTGAAGAAACTTGGAGGCCTTTTATTCAACACTTTCATAGAACGTAATCTGACCTCTTCCGATTCCTTTATTTCATTCATTGACTTGAGTAGAGGAGCGGAGTTAATGACATTAAAGATTTTATTTGATATAATTGAATAGCCCAGCTTTGTTTAGTTTTATAGAACATAAAATAGTACAGCACATTACATGCCCTTCGGCCCACAATGTGGGCCCACAACCCTCAAACCCTGCCTCCCATATAACCCCCAACTTAAGTTCCTCCATATACCTGTCTAATAGTCTCTTAAATTTCACTAGTGTATCTGCCTCCACCACTGACTCAGGCAGTGCATTCCACGCACCAACCACTCTCTGAGTGAAAAACCTTCCTCTAATATCCCCCTTGAACTTACCACCCCTTAATTTAAAGCCATGTCTTCTTATACTGAGCAGTGGTGCCCTGGAGAAGAGGTGCTGACTATCCACTCTATCTATTCCTCTTAATATCCTGTACACCTTTATCATGTCTCCTCTCATCCTCCTTCTCTCCAAAGAGTAAAGCCCTGGCTCCCTTAATCTCTGATCACAATGCATACTCTCTAAACCAGGCAGTATCCTGGTAAATCTCCTCTGTACCCTTTCCAATGCTTCCACATCCTTTCTATAGTGAGGCGACCAGAACTGGACACAGTACTCCAAGTGTGGCCTAACTAGAGTTTTATAGAGCTGCATCATTACATCACGTCTCTTAAACTCTATCCCTCGACTTATGAAAGCTAACACCCCATAAGCTTTCATAATTACCCTATCTACCTATGAGGCAACTTTCAGGGATCTGTGGACATGTACCCCCAGATCCCTCTGCTCCTCTACACAACCAAGTATCTTGCCGTTTACTTTGTACTCGGTCTTGGAGTTTGTCCTTCCAAAGTGTACCACCTCACACTTCTCCGGGTTGAACTCCATCTGCCATTTCTCAGCCCACTTCTGCATCCTATCAATGTCTCTCTGCAATCTTTGACAATCCTCTACACTATCTACAACACCACCAACCTTTGTGTCGTCTGCAAACTTGCCAACCCACCCTTCCACCCCCACATCCAGGATATTAATAAAAATCATGAAAAGTAGAGGTCCCAGAACCGATCCTTGTGGGACACCACTAGCCAAAACCATCCAACCTGAATGTACTCCCTCCACCACGACCCTCTGCCTTCTGCAGGCAAGCCAATTCTGAATCCACCTGGCCAAACCTCCCTGGATCCCATGCCTTCTGACTTTCTGAATAAGCCTACCGTGTGGAACCTTGTCAAATGCCTTACTAAAATCCATGTAGATCACATCCATTGCACTACCCTCATCTATATGCCTGGTCACCTCCTCAAAGAACTCTATCAGGCTTGTGAGACACGATCTGCCCTTCACAAAGCCATGCTGACTGCCCCTGATCAGACCATGATTCTCTAAATGCCCATAGATCCAATCTCTAAGACTCTTTTCAAACAGCTTTCCCACCACAGACGTAAGGCTCACTGGTCTATAATTACATGGACTATCCCTACTACCTTTTTTGAACAAGGGGACAACATTCGCCTCCCTCCAATTCTCAGGTAGCATTCCCGTGGACAACGAGGACATAAAGATTCTAGCTAGAGGCTCAGCAATCTCCTCCCTCGCCTCGTGGAGTGGCCTGGGGAATATTCCGTCAGGCCCCGGGGACTTATCCGTCCTAATGTATTTTAACAACTCCAACACCTCCTCTCCCTTAATATCAACATGCTCCAGAACATCAACCTCACTCATATTGTCCTCACCGTCACCAAGTTCCCTCTCATTGGTGAATACCAAAGAGAAGTATTCATTGAGAACCTCGCTCACTTCCACAGCCTCCAGGCACATCTTCCCACCTTTATCTCTAATCGGTCCTACCTTCAGTCCTGTCATCCTTTTGTTCTTCACATAATTGAAGAATGTCTGAGGGTTTTCCCTTACCCTACTTGCCAAGGCCTTCTCATGCCCCCTTCTTGCTCTTCTCAGCCCCTTCTTAAGCTCCTTTCTTGCTACCCTATATTCCTCAATAGACCCATCTGATCCTTGCTTCCTAAACCTCACGTATGCTGCCTTCTTCCACCTGACTAGATTTTCCACTTCACTTGTCACCCATGGTTCCTTCACCCTACCATTCTTTACCTTCCTCACCGGGACAAATTTATCCCTAACATCCTGCAAGAGATCCTTAAATATCGACCACATGTCCATAGTACACTTCCCTGCAAAAACATCATCCCAATTCGCACCTGTAAGTTCTAGCATTATAGCCTCATAATCTGCCCTTCCCCGATTAAAAATTTTCCTGTCCTCTCTGATTCTATCCTTTTCCATGATAATGCTAAAGGCCAGGGAGCAGTGATCACTGTCCCCCAGATGCTCACCCACTGACAGATCTGTGACCTGACCCAATTTGTTACCTAATACTAGATCTAGTATGGCATTCCTCCTAGTTGGCCTGTCAACATACTGTGACAGGAATCAGTCCTGGACACACTTAACAAACTCTGCCCCATCTAAACCCTTGGAACTAATCAGGTGCCAATCAATATTTGGGAAGTTAAAGTCACCCATGATAACAACCCTGTTATTTTTGCACCTTTCTAAAATCTGCCTCCCAATCTGTTCCTCTGTATCTCTGCTGCTACCAGAGGGCCTGCAGAATACCTCCAATAGAGTAACTGCACCCTTCCTGTTCCTGATTTCCACCCATACTGACTCAAAAGAGGGTCCTGCTACATTACCCACCCTTTCTGTAGCTGTAATAGTATCGCTGACCAGTAATGCCACCCCTCCTCCCCTTTCCCACCTCTCTATCCTTTTTAAAGCACTGAAATCCAGGAATATTGAGAATCCGTTCCTGCCCTGGTGCCAGCCAAGTCTCTGTAATGGCCACTACATCATAATTCCATGTATGTATCCAAGCTCTCAATTTATCATCTTTGTTCCTGATGCTTCTTGCATTGAAGTACACACACTTTAGCCCTTCTACCTTACTACCTTTATATCCTTTATTCTGCTTCCTTTTCCTCAAAGCCTCTCTATTTGTTAGATCTAGCTTTACTCCATGCACTTCTTTCACTGATCTATCGCTCCGGGTCCCATCCCCCTTGCAAATTAGTTTAAACCCTCCCAAACCATGCTAGCAAACCTACCTGGAAGGATATTGCTCCCCCTCAAGTTCAGGTGCAACCCATCCAATCTGTACAGGTCCCACCTTCCCCAGAAGAGATCCCAATGGTCCAAAAATCTTCTCACGTCCACAAAATCTCCTGTCTGCTCCCCTGACTATAGAGTCTCCAATGACGATAGCTCTCCTCTTCTCCGTCCCACCCTTCTGTACCACAGGATCAGACTCAGTGCCAGAGGCCCTGCCACCGTGGCTCACACCTAGTCAGTTGTCCCCGCCAACAGTATCTAGGACGGTAAACTTATTATTCAGGGGAATGGCTTCAAGGGTGCTCTGCACTACCTGTCTACTTACCTTCGCTTTACCCCCTCTGACTGTCACCCAACGACCTGCTTCCGGCAGCCTAGGTGTGACTACCTCCCTGTAGTTCTCATCTATGACTGCTTTATTCTCCCTTATGAGTCGAAGGTCATCCAGCTGCTGCTCCAGATTCCTCACATGGTCTTCCAGATCGCCCAGCCGCATGCACTTCTGGCAGATGTGACTCTGTGGGAGAGGGGAGTTCCCCCAAGACTGCCACATCTCACAGGAGAGGCACATCATCGTCTCAGGAGGCATTGTAAAGACTAACTGGGAACAAGCTCATCCTCCGCCTCTTCTCGTCGAAGCCTCAAAGCTCTACTCCTTCACTGGCTGCTTTCCACAGGCCGCTCCGCTTGAGCTACCCCTCAATTTATTTGTTTGAGCTTTTCAACCTGCTTGGTCACCTGACCTCGACTGCCCAATCAGCTGCTCTCTGCTGAGTCTGAGCTATTCAAATCTTGATTGTCTAATCAACGGCTTTCTGCTAAGCTATTCAAATCTTGATTGACTTGACCGCACAGTCCAACTGCCAAAACTGCCAGAATCTCTCGAGTCAAAGCCTCAAAGCTCCACTCCTACACTGGCCCACTCACTCACTGGCCGCTCTCCACAGGCCAAAGTTTTAGTTTCTTATTTGTTTTAGTTTGGGTTGTTTAGTTTTTTTTTCAATTTCAATTTGGGTTTTTTTTCCCATTTTTTTTTCTATTTTGGGTGTCAAGGGTTTAGGAGGTCAACTGGATTGGTGCTATTTACAGCTTTTTTTCATATGTTAATTACCAACAATGTAATCCCACTCCCTTTATACTACTATGATTATTATGTATTTACTTTTGATAAACTTAATAAAAAGATTGAAAAAGAAAGAATGTGGAAAATTAAAATCCCCTACTGTTACAACTTTATGTTTCCTGCAGTTGTCTGCTATCTCTCTGCAGAATTGCTCCTCCAATTCTAGTTGACTATTGGGTGGTCTATAATACAACCCCAGTAGAAGTGGTAGAGGCAGGTTCAGTATTGTCATTTAAAGTAAAATTGGATAGGTATATGGATAGGAAAGGAATGGAGGGTTATGGGCCGAGTGCGGGCCAGTGGGACTAGGTGAGTGTAAGCGTCGGTATGGACTAGAAGGAATGAGTTGGCCTGTTTCCGTGCTGTAATTGTTATATGGTTATAATGTGGTCATACCTTTCCTGTTTCTCCGCTCCGCCCATATGGCCTCGGTAGTCAAGCCCTCTAATCTGTCCTGCCTGAGCACTGCTGTAACATTTTCCCTGACTAGCAATGCCACCCCCCCCCCCCCCCACCACCCTTCATCCCTCTGCCTTGCATTAGGGTTCACATCTGAAACATTGGAACCCTGGAACAGTAAGTTGCCAGTCCTGCCCTCCTGTAGCCAAGTTTCACTAATGGCTATAATGTCATAATTCTATGTGTCAATCACGCCCTCAGCTCATCTGCCTTCCCCACAATACTCCTCGCATTGAAATAGGCACCCCTCAGAAGATTATTACCACCACACACAATCCTTCTATTTCTGACTTTTAACATCATTTATTTTCACCCCCACTCCACTATCTGCTGGCACTCTGGTTCACATCCCCCTGCAAATCTAGTTTAAACCCTCCCCAATAGCACTAACAAACCTCCTTGCAAGGATATTGGTCCCCCTGTAGTTCAGGTGTATACTGTCTCTCTTGCACAGGTCCCACCTGCCCCAGAAGAGGTCCCAATGATCCTGAAATCTGAAACCCTGCCCCCTACACCAGTTCCTCAGCCACATGTTCATCCTCCAGAGCATCCTATTCTTACCCTCACTGGCACGTGGCACAGGTAACAATCCTGAGATTACCACCCTTGAGGTCCTGCTTTTTAACTTCCTACCAAGCTCTCCATACTCAGTCTTCAGGACCTCCTCACTGTTTCTTTCCTAAGTCATTGGTACCGATGTGTACCATGACATCTGACTGCTCACCCTCCCACTTCAGAATGCTGTGCATGCGATCAGAGACATCCCTGACCCTGGCACCCAGGAGGCAACAAGCCATCCGAGAGTTTCTGTCACGACCACAGAACCTCTAACTATCGAGTTTCCTATCACTACCACTCTCATCTTCTTCCACCCTCCCTTCTGCACTGCAGAACCAGATTCAGTGCCAGAGATCTGGCTGCCGCAGCTTGTCCCAGGTAAGTCATCGGCTCCAACAGTATCCAAATCAGTATACTTGTTATTGAGGAGACGTCATGTTGTCATGTTGGGAGATTATTCATTCATTCAGGTGCCTTGCCATTCAGTGTGGGCAATCATGTCTCTTCATCCATCATGGTCCCTGACCCTCCGAATTGTGGTTGTTGCCTCCCCTGTTTCTAACCATGATGTTAATCCATCTATCATTCTCATTCTCTGTCTGCCTCTACTTCTGTTTCCTTCCAGCTTTCCAGTTGTAACTAAATGTTCTAATGTCTCTCTTCGCAGTAGAGTAGAGCTACTAGGACTTGATGTTTCAATCCCAATGATAAAGTCGGCACTCTCGATGTTGGCAGTAGGCTTGGAGTGGTGACGAGGAGGGTAGCTACGTCATCGGGGTCACCAGGTGGGCACCCTCCTTCTTTGACGTTTCGTTGATAAGTCCACAACGTCTCCAGAGGGCTCAACGGTGCTACCTGGTGTCCCAGATACACCCCCCTCAGTTCCGTACCCTCCTGTCTTCATCTTGCAGCCCAGTTGTTGTCTTTCCTTTTAATCCAAATCTAATTGCTGCTTTCTTCTGCTGCATTTGACAAGGACTTGATCGCTTGTTGGAGGGAGACACCCCTCACCCCCACCTTCTTCAATAGACTGGTCGTAGATGTAGCAATGAATCCCCTGCATCCCACTTCTACAGGGAAAATCTTGGTCTTCCAGCCGTTCTGAGCAGCTTCAGTTGCCAGTTCAGAGTACTTGGTCTTTTTCCTCTCATAAGGTTCTTCAACACCATCTTCCTATGGTACTGCCCTCTTGTGGCAGCCATTCAGCCCCGGGCAAAAGCCTCTGACTATCCACACGATCAATGCCTCTCATCATCTTCTACACCTCTAACAGGTCACCTCTCATCCTCCATCGCTCCAAGGTGAAAAGGCCAAGTTCACTCAACCTGTCTTCATAAAGTATGCTCCCCAATCCAGGCAACATCCTTACAAATCTCCTCTGCACCCTTTCTATGGCTTCCACATCCTTCCGGTAGTGAGGCGACCAGAACTGAGCACAGTACTCCAACTGGGGTCTGACCAAGATCCTATATAGCTGCAACATTACCTCTTGGCTCATAAATTCTATTCCACGATTGATGAAGGTCAATACACCGTATGCCTTCTTAACCACAGAGTCAACCTGTGCAGCAGCTTTGAGTGTCCTATGGACTCGGACCACAAGATCCCTCTGATCCTCCACACTGTCAAGAGTCTTACCATTAATACTATATTCTGCCATCATATTTGACCTACAAAAATGAACCACCTCACCTTACCTGGGTTGAACTCCATCTGCCACTTCTCAGCCCAATTTTGCATCCTATCAATGTCCCGCTGTAACCTGACAGCCCTCTACACTATCCACAACACCTCCAACCTTTGTATCAACAGCAAACTTATTAACCCATCCCTCCACTTCCTCATGCAGGTCATTTATAAAAATCACAAAGAGTAAGGGTCCCAGAACAGATCCCTGTAGCACACCACTGGTCACCGAACTCCATGCAGAATATGACCCGTCTACAACCACTCTTTGCCTTCTGTGGGCAAGCCAGTTCTGGATCCACAAGCAATGTCCCCTTGGATCCCATGCTTCCTTACTTTCTCAATAAGCCTTGCATGGGGTACCTTATCAAATGCCTTGCTGAAATCCATATACACTACATCCATTGCTCTTCCTTCATCAATATGTTTAGTCACATCCCAAAAAATTCAATCAGGCTCGTAAGGCACGACCTGCCTTTGACAAAGCCATGATGACTATTATTAATCTTATTATACCTCTCCAAATGTTCACAAATTCTGCCTCTCAGGATCTTCTCCATCAACTTACCTGATGTAAGACTCACAGGTCTATAATTTCTTGGGCTGTCTCTACTCCCTTTCTTGAATAAGGGAACTACATCAGCAAACCTCCAGCCCTCTGGAACCTCTCCCGTCCCCATTGATGATGCAAAGATCATCACCAGAGGCTCAGCAATCTCCTCCCTCACCTCCCACAGTAGCCTGGGGTACATCTCATCCAGTTCTGGTGACTTATCCAACTTGATTCTTTCCATAAGCTCCAGCACATCTTCTTTATTAATATGACATGCTCAAACTTTTCAGTCTGCTGTAAGTCATCACCAGAATCACCAAGATCCTTTTCCATAGTGAATACTGAAGTAAAGTATTCGTTAAGTACCTATGCTATTTCCTTCGGTTCCATACACACTTTCCCACGGTCACATTTGATAGGTCCTATTCTTTCACGTCTTATCCTCTTGCTCTTCACATCTTTGTAGAATACCTTGGGGTTTTCCTTAATCCTGCCTGCCAAGGCCGTCTCATGGCCTCTTCTGGCTCTCCTAATTTCCTTCTGCAGCTCCTTCCTGTTAGCCTTATAATCTTCTATATCTCTAACATTACCTAGCTCGCTGGACCTTTCGTAAGCTTTTCTTTTCTTCTTGACTAGATTTACTACTGACTTTGTACACCATGGTTCCTGTACCCTACCATAACTTCCCTGTCTCATTAGAATGTACCTATGCAGAACTCCACAAAAATATCCCCTGAACATTTGCCACATTTCTTCCGTACCTTTCCCTGAGAACATCTGTTCCTAATTTAAGCTTCCAAGTTTCTGCCTGATAGCCTCATAATTCCCCTTACTCCAATTAAACATTTTTCTAACATGTCTGTTCCTATCTCTCTCCAATGCTATTGTAAAGGAGATAGAATTATGATCACTATCTCCAAAACACTCTCCCATTGAGAGATCTGACACCTGACCAGGTTCATTTCCCAATACCAAATCAAGTACAGCCTCTCTTGTAGGCTAATCTACATATTGTGTCAAGAAACCTTCCTGATCACACCTAACAAACTCAACCCCATCTAAACCTCTTGCTTTAGGGAGATGCCAATCGATATTTGGGAAATTAAGATCTCCCACCAGGACAACTTTTATTATTACACGTTTCCAGGATTTGTTTCCCCATTTACTCCTCGATATCCCTGTTACTATTGGGCGGCCTATAAAAAACACCCAGTAAAGTTATTGACCCCTTCCTGTTCCTAAACTCCACCCACAGAGACTCCATAGACAATCCCTCCATGATGCCCACCTTTTCTGCTGCTGTGACACTAGCTCTGATCAACAGTGCCACGTCCCCACCTCTTTTGCCTCCCTCCCTGTCCTTTCTGAAACATCTAAAACCCAGCACTTGAAGTAACCATTCCTGCCCCTGAGCCATTCAAGTCTCTGTAATGGCCACCACATCATATCTCCAAGTACTGATCCACGCTCTAAGCTCATCCGCTTTGTTCACAACACTCCTTGCGTTAAAATAGACACATCTCAAACCGTCAGTCTGAGCGCATCCCTTCTCTATCACCTGCCTATCCTCCCTCTCGCACTGTCTCCAAGCTTTCTCTATTTGTGAGCCAACCACCTCTTCCCCAGTCTCTTCAGTTCGGTTCCCACCAGCCCCCCCCAACAACTCTAATTTAAACTCTCCCCAGTAGCCTTAGCAAACCTCCCCACAAGGGTAATGGTCCCCCTGGGATTCAAGTGCAACCTGTCCTATTTGTACAGGTCACACCTGCCTCAAAAGAGGTCCCAATGCTCCAGAAATCTGAATCCCTGCCCCCTGCTCCAATCCCTCAGCCACTCATTTCTCCTCCACCTCATTCTATTCCTATACTCACTGTTGCATGGCACAGGCAGTAATCCCAAGATAACTACCTTTGCAGTCCTGCTTCTCAACTTCCTTCTTAACTCCCTGTAGTCTCACTTCCCTTTTCCTACCTATGTCATTGGTACCAATATGTACCATGACCTCTGGCTGTTTTCCCTCCCACTGCAGGATATCGTGGACATGATCTGAAACATCCCGGACCCTGGCACCTGGAGGGTAAACCACCATCCAAGTTTCTTTCCTGTGTCCACAGGATCGCCTGTCTGACCCCCTAACTATAGAGTTCCCTATCACTACTGCCTTCCTCTTCCCTTCCCTACACTTCTAAGCCACAGGGCCAGATGCTGTGCCAGAGGTACAGCCACTGTTGCTTCCTCCAGGTAGGCTGTTCCCCCCCCCCCCCCAACAGTACTCAAACAGGAGTACTTATTGTTCAGGGGGACAGCCACAGTGGTACTCTCTAGCACCTGACTCATCCCCTTCCCTCTCCTGACTGTTACCCACTTGTCAGTCTCCTGTGCCCCCGGTGTGACCACCTGCATATAACTCCTTTCTATCACCTCCTCGCTCTCTCTGACCAGACGAAGGTCATCAAGCTGCAACTACTGTTCCCTAATGCAGTTCCTTTGGAGCTGCAGTTCGACAGACCAGGTGCAGATATGGCTGGCTGGGAGACTCCAGGACTTCCCACATCTGATGCAGTTTCTTCGGCAGTTTAACGGGGGCACAACTGCGCAAGCGCGTTTAAGTCGGACCGTGAGACAGCTGGAGTATTTAAAGAGAGCAGTTTGTGGAAGTTGGTCATTTTCTTTGGCAGTTTAACGGGGGCACGACTGCGCAAGCGCGTGTAAGTCGGACTGTGAGGCAGCGGAGTATTTAAAAAGAGCAGTTAGATGGAGCAGGCAACATTGTAGCGGGCAACGGAGTAGAGGGAGACAGAGTAGGAAGGCTTTGTCTCGAGAGGCTTCGACAAGCAGAGGCTAAGGACGAGCTTCACTCCAAGTGAGGTAAGGCCGGGTAAGTTCCTTTAAAAGGAGAACGTTTCAAAAGTTGAGGCAACGTATTGGATAGGTCATGTCAGCTGAGATTGGCCCTGTGGTTTGTTCATCCTGCAGCATGTGGGAAATCAGGGATACTTCCAGTGTCCCTGATGACTATGTGTGCAGGAAATGTGTCCAGCTGCAGCTTCTGGTAGACTGCATTGAGTGTCTGGAGCTGCGAGTGGATTCATACTGGAGCATCCGCGATGCTGAGAAACTCGTGAATAGCACATTTAGTGAGTTGGCCACACTGCAGGTAAAGGCTACGCAGGCAGAAAGGGAAGGGGTGGCCGCTAGACAGCGTAGCAGTAGGCAGGTAGTGCAGGAGGCCCCTGAGGTCATCTCCCTCCTAAACAGATATACTGTTTTGAATCCTGTTGGGGGAGATGTCTCATCAGGGGAAGGCAGCAGCAGCCGAGTTCATGGCACCATGGGTGGTTCTGCGGCACAGGAGGGAAGAAAGACGAGTGGCAGAGCTATAGTGATAGGGGATTCGATTGTAAGGGGAATAGATAGGCGTTTCTGCAGCCGCAAATGAGACTCCAGGATGGTATGTTGCCTCCCTGGTGCAAGGGTCAAGGATGTCTCTGAGCGGCTGCAGGACATTCTGGAGTGGGAGGGTGAACAGCCAGTGGTCGTGGTGCACAGAGGTACCAACGATATAGGTAAAAAGGTGAATTTAGGGAGTTAGGAGATAAACTAAAAAGTAGGACCACAAAGGTAATAATCTCTGGATTACTACCAGTGCCACGTGCTAGTCAGAGTAGAAATAGGAGGATATTTCAGATGAATACGTGGCTTGAAAAATGGTGTGCAAGGGGGAGGGATTCAAATTTCTGGGGCATTGGAACCAGTTCTGGGGGAGGTAGGACAGGTACAAACAGGATGGTCTGCACCTGAGCTGGACTGGAACCAATGTCCTAGGGGGAGCATTTGCTACTGCTATTCAGGAGGATTTAAACTAATGTGGCAGGGGGGTGGGAACAAGTGCAGAGAGACAGAGAGGTGTAAAATGAGGGTAGAAGCAAAAAGTAGTAAGGTGAAAAGTAAAAGTGGCAGGCAGGCAAATCCAGGGCAAAAATCAAAAAGGACCACTTTTCAACATAATTGTATAAGGGCTAAGAGTGTTGGAAAAACAAGCCTGAAGGCTTTGTGTGTCAATGCGAGGAGCATTCGTAACAAGGTGGATGAATTGAATGTGCAGATAGTTATTAATGAATATGATATAGTTGGGATCACAGAGACATGGCTCCAGGGTGACCAAGGATGGGAGCTCAACATCCAGGGATATTCAATATTCAGGAGGGATAGACAGGAAAGAAAAGGAGGTGGGGTAGCGTTGCTGGTTAGAGAGGAGATTAACGCAATAGAAAGGAAGGACATTAGCTTGGAGGATGTGGAATCGATATGGGTAGAGCTGCATAACACTAAGGGCAGAAAACGCTGGTGGGAGTTGTGTACAGGCCACCTAACAGTAGTAAGTGAGGTTGGGGATGGCATTAAACAGGAAATTAGAAATGCATGCAATAAAGGAACAGTGGTTATAATGGGTGACTTCAATCTACATATAGATTGGGTGAACCAAATTGGTAAGGGTGCTGAGGAAGAGGATTTATTGGAACGTATGCGGGATGGTTTTCTGAACCAACATGTCAAGGAACCAACTAGAGAGCAGGCCATTCTAGATTGGGTATTGAGCAATGAGGAAGGGTTAGTTAGCAATCTTGTCGTGCGAGGCCCCTTGGGTAAGAGTGACCATAATATGGTGGAATTCTTCATTAAGATGGAGAGTGACATAGTTAATTCAGAAACAAAGGTTCTGAACTTAAAGAAGGGTAACTTTGAAGGTATGAGACGTGAATTAGCTAAGATAGACTGGCAAATGATACTTAAAGGGTTGACGGTGGATATGCAATGGCAAGCATTTAAAGATCACATGGATGAACTACAACAAGTGTTCATCCCAGTTTGGCAAAAGATTAAACCAGGGAAGGTAGTGCACCCATGGCTGACAAGGGAAATTAGGGATAGTATCTATTCCAAGGAAGAAACATACAAATTAGCCAGAAAAAGCGGCACACCTGAGGACTGGGAGAAATTCAGAGACCAGCAGAGGAGGACAAAGGGCTTAATTAGGAAAGGGAGAAAAGATTATGAGAGAAAGCTGGCAGGGAACATAAAAACTGACTGCAAAAGCTTTTATAGATATGTGAAAAGAAAAAGATTGGTTAAGACAAATGTAGGTCCCTCACAGTCAGAAAACGGTGAATTGATCATAGGGAACAAAGACATGGCAGACCAATTGAATAAATACTTTGGTTCTGTCTTCACTAAGGAGGACATAAATAATCTTCCGGAAATAGTAGGGGACCGAGGGTCCAGTGAGATGGAGGAACTGAGGGAAATACATGTTAGTAGGGAAGTGGTGTTAGGTAAATTGAAGGGATTAAAGGCAGATAAATCCCCAGGGCCAGGTGGTCTGCATCCCAGAGTGTTTAAGGAAGTAGCCCAAGAAATAGTGGATGCATTAGTGATAATTTTTCAAAACTCCTTAGATTCTGGATTAGTTCCTGAGGATTGGAGGTGGCGAATGTAACCCCACTTTTTAAAAAAGGAGGGAGAGAGAAACTGGGGAATTATAGACCGGTTAGCCTGACATCGGTGGTGGGGAAAATGCTAGAGTCGGTTATCAAAGATGAGATAACAGCACATTTGGAAAGAGGTGAAATCATTGGACAAAGTCAGCATGGATTTGTGAAAGGAAAATCATGTCTGACGAATCTTATAGAATTTTTTGAGGATGTAACTAGTAGAGTGGATAGGGGAGATCCAGTGGATGTGGTATATTTGGATTTTCAAAAGGCTTTTGACAAGGTCCCACACAGGAGATTAGTGTGCAAACTTAAAACACATGGTATTGGGGGTATGGTATTGATATGGATAGAGAATTGGTTGGCAAACAGAAAGCAAAGAGTGGGAATAAACGGGACCTTTTCAGAATGGCAGGCGGTGACTAGTGGGGTACCGCAGGGCTCAGTGCTGGGACCTCAGTTGTTTACAATATATAGTAATGATTTAGACAAGGGAATTAAACGCAGCATCTCCAAGTTTGCGGATGACGCAAAGCTGGGCGGCTGTGTTAGCTGTGAGGAGGGTGCTAAGAGGATGCAGGGTGACTTGGATAGGTTAGGTGAGTGGGCAAATTCATGGCAGATGCAATTTAATGTGGATAAATGTGAGGTTATCCACTTTGGTTGCAAGAACAGGAAAACAGATTATTATCCAAATGGTGGCCAATTAGGAAAAGGAGAGGTGCAATGAGACCTGGGTGTCATTGTACACAAGTCATTGAAAGTGGGCATGCAGGTACAGCAGGCGGTGAAAAAGGCAAATGGTACGTTGGCATTCATAGCAAGAGGATTCGAGTACAGGAGCAGGGAGGTTCTACTGCAGTTGTACAAGGCCTTGGTAAGACCACAGCTGGAGTATTGTGTGCAGTTTTGGTCCCCTAATCTGAGGAAAGACATTCTTGCCATAGAGGGAGTACAGAGAAGGTTCACCAGATTGATTCCTGGGATGGCAGGACTTTCATATGAAGAAAGACTGGATCGACTAGGCTTATACTCGCTGGAATTTAGAAGATTGAGGGGGGATATTATTGAAACGTATAAAATTCTGAAGGGATTGGACAGGCTAGATGCAGGAAGATTGTTTCCGATGTTGGGGGAGTCCAGAATGAGGGGTCACAGTTTAAGGATAAAGGGGAAGCCTTTTAGGACTGAGATGAGGAAAAACTTCTTCACACAGAGAGTGGTGAATCTGTGGAATTCTCTGCCACAGGAAACAGTTGAGACCTGTTCATTGGCTATATTTAAGAGGGAGTTAGATATGGCCCTTGTGACTAAAGGGATCAGGGGGTATGGAGAGAAAACAGTTACAGGGTTTTGAGTTGGATGATCAGCCACAATCATACTGAATGGTGGTGCAGGCTCGAAGGGCCGAATGGCCTACTCCTGCACCTATTTTCTATGTTTCTATGACACGGAGCACAGAACACCAGCCTCACACACATACTTCCTTTCTGCAATTAACACAGGTAAACCTACCTCGCTTCATCCAGTTACTGCCTAAGCCCTTTGAATCAAAGCCCTACCACTCTGCCACCCTCTCACTTCGCTGCCCGCTGGATATGGCGGTCTTCTTTTTAAACTTTTCCCGCTCTACTGGATGACGTCACGCGCCTATGCAGTCTTGTCTCTCTTTACCCCAAGTAGTAAAATGCCTTCGCTCCGGAAATCCTTAGCCATTCCACTCACAGCATTCTTGCTTCGAATCTATTGAATCAAATTGTTCGGCATCTCCCTAGAGCAAGGGGTTTAGATGGGGTGGAGTTTGTTAGGTGTGTTCAGGAAGGTTTCTCAACACAATATGTAGATAAGCCTAAAAGAGGAAGACTGTACTTGATTTGGTATTGGGAAATGAATCTGGTCAGGTGTCAGATCTCTCAGTGGGAGAACATTTTGGAGATAGTGATCACAATTCTATCTCCTTTACCATAGCATTTGAGAGGGATACGAACAGACAAGTTAGGAAAGCGTTTAATTTGAGTAAGAGGAAATATGAAGCTATCAGGTAGGAACTTGGAAACATAAATTGGGAACAGATGTACTCAGGGAAATATATGGCAGGAATGTGGCAAATGTTCAGGGAATATTTCCGTGGAGTTCTGCATAGGTCCATTCCAATGAGACTGGGAAAGGATGGTAGGGTACATCAACTGTGGTGTACAAAGGCTGTTGTAAGTCTAGTCAAGAAAAAAATAAAAGCTTATGAAAGGTTCACAAAACTAGGTCATGATAGAGATCAAGAAGCTATAAGGCCAACAGGAAGGAGCTCAGGAGAGCCAGAAGGGGCCATGAGAAGACCTTGGCAAACAGGATTAAGAAAAACACCAAGGTATTCTACAAGTATGTGAAGTGCAAGAGGTTAAGACGTGAGAGAATAGGACTAATCAAGTGTAACAGTGGAAAAGTGTGTAAGATAGCAGAGGTACTTAATGAATACTTTCCTTCAGAATTCACTACGGAAAAGGATCTTAGTGATTGTAGGGATGACTTACAGCAGACTCAAAAGCTTGAGTATATAGATATTAAGAAAGAGGATGTTCTGGAGCTTTTGGAAAGCATCAAGTTGGATAAGTCATCGGGACCAGATGAGATGTATCCCTGGCTACTGTGGGAAGCGAGGGAAGAGATTTCTGAGCCTCTATTATGAGCTTTGGATCATCAATGGGGACGGGAGAGGTTCCAGAGGATTGGAGGGTTGTAGATGATGTTCCATTACAGGTTTCCCCCGCTATCTGAAGGTAGAGCGTTCCTATGAAACTGCCAAAATGTCGTAAAGCGAAGAAGCAATTACCATTATGGGAAAACATTTTGAGCATTCCCAGACCCAAAAAATAACCTACCAAATCAAACCAAATAACACATAAAACCTAAAATAACACTAACATATAGTAAAAGAAGGAATGATATGATAAATATACAGCCCATATAAA
Source organism: Hemitrygon akajei (assembly GCF_048418815.1). NCBI lineage: Eukaryota > Metazoa > Chordata > Chondrichthyes > Myliobatiformes > Dasyatidae > Hemitrygon > Hemitrygon akajei. Next base: position 45,354 of record NC_133127.1, on the reverse strand, counting down.
ATAGAAATATTGTATGTATGGTGTAGTTTCACTTATCAAAATCGGCACGTACATGCCTACACACGTACATGCATATGTACATACATGCGTATGCACGTACATACATATGCATGTACATGCATGCACACACAACTGCCCACACAAGGCTTCACGGTCATGGTAGTCTTTCTCGGCGTAAACACACATATAAAGTGGGCGTCTTTTTTTCGTAAAAGCGAAAATCATCTTTGGTTAGTAAAAACAGGTACTAATGTAGGTCTTTCGTAACAGTGAGCGTCGTAAAGCGAATGTTCGAAAAACAGGGACCACCTGTATTCAAGAAAGGGAGTAGAGATAGCCCAGGAAATTATAGATCAGTGAGTCTTACTTCAATGGTTGGTAAGTTGATGGAGAAGATCCTGAGAGGCAGGATTTATAAACATTTTGTGTGGTATAATAGGATTAGGAATAGTCAGCATGGCTTTGTCAAAGGCAGGTCGTGCCTGACGAGCCTGATTGAATTTTTTGAGGATGTGACTAAACATATTGATGAAGGTAGAGCAGTAGATGTAGTGTACATGGATTTCAGCAAGGCATTTGATAAGGTACCCCATGCAAGGCTTATTGAGAAAGTAAGGAGGCATGGGATCCAAGGTGACCTTGCTTTGTGGATCCAGAATTGGCTTGCCCACAGAAGGTAAAGAGTGGTTGCAGACGGGTCATATTCTGCATGGAGTTCGGTGACCAGTGGTGTGCTTCAGGGATCTGTCTGGGACGCTTTCTCTTCGTAATTTTTATAAATGACCTGGATGAGGAAGTGGAGGGATGGATTAGTAAATTTGCTGATGACACAAAGGTTGGGGGTGTTGTGGATAGTGTAGAGGGTTGTCAGGTTACAGCAAGACATCAATAGGTTGCAAAACTGGGCTGAGAAGTGGCAGATGGCATTCAACCCAAATTAGTGTGAGGTGGTTCACTTCGGTCAGTAAAATATGACGGCAGAATATAGAAACAATGGTAAGACTCCTGGCAGTGTTGAGGATCAGAGGGATCCTGGGGTTCGAGACTGTAGGACAATCAAAGCTGCTGCGCAGGTTGACTCTGTGGTTACGAAGGCATATGGTGCATTGGCCTTCATCAATCGTGGGACTGAGTTTAGGAGCCGAGAGGTAATGTTACAGTTGTATCGTACCCTGGTCAGATCCCACTTGGAGTACTGAGCTCAGTTCTGGTCACCTCACTGTAGGAAGGATGTGGAAACCATAGAAACTGTGCAGAGGAGATTTACAAGGATATTGCCTGGATTGGGGAGTATGCCTTATGAGAATAGGTTGAGTGAACCTGGCCTTTTCTTCTTGAAGCGACGGAGGATGAGAGGTGACCTGTATAAGATGATGAGAGGCAGTGATCGTGTGGATAGTCAGAGGCTTTTTCCCAGAGTTGAAATTGCTGCCACAAGAGGACACATGTTTACGGTGCTGGGGAGTAGGTACAGAGATGTCAGGGGTAATTTTTTTTACACAGAGAGTGATGAAAGTGTGGAATGGGCTGCCAGTGACGGTGGTGGAGGTAGATACAATAGGGTCTTTTGAGAGATTCCTGTATAGGTACATGGAGCTTAGAAAAATAGAGGGCTATGGGTAACCCTAGGTAATTTCTATAGTAAGGACATGATCGGCACAGCTTTGTGGCTGAAGCCTGTATTGTGCTGTAGGTTTTCTATGTTTTTATCTTTGTCAAGCAGTATCTATGGAGACTTGCAGAATTTTGTGTGTGTTAATTTTAATTTCCACAATCTTCAGATCCTCTTGTGTTTATGCCACACCAAGCTGATCTCCAGATAGGATGCTTTCTGAGCTACCTCCTGAGGAAGTAGAATCTTTGGTGAACTATCTTGGCCATGGTTTTTATGTGGTTGGAACTGGCCAGGTACTGGTGCTATTCACTCCTGGGAACTCGAAGCTCTCAACTCTCTCAACACCAAGTTGAGATCAATAGGGTGCAGACCTGGGCTGAGAAGTGGCAGATGGAGTTCAACCCAGATAAGTGAGAAGTGGTTTTTGAGAAGGCCTTTGACAAGGTGCTGCACATCAGGCTGTTTAGCAAGATAAGAGCCAATGGAATTACAGAAACTTACTAACATGGATGGAGTATTGGCTGATGGGCAGAAAACAGAGAGTGGGAATAAAGGGATCCTATTCTGGCTGGCTGCTGGTTACCAGTGGAGGTCCATTGGGGCTGCTATTGGGACCACTTCTTTTTATGGTGTATGTCAATGATTTGACCTACGGGATTAATGGATTTGTGTCTAAGTTGCTGATGATACAAGATAGGTGGAGGAACAGGTAGTGTTGAGGAAACAGCGAGCCTGCAGAGAGAATTAGATAGTTTAGGGAAATGGGAAAAGAAGTGGCAAGTGAAATACAATGCTGTAAAGTATATAGTCATGCACTTTACTAGAAGAAATAAATGGGAAGACTATTATTTAGATGGGGAGATAATTCAAAACGCAGAGATGCAAAGGGACTTGGGTTATAACCCAGAGGGTAACCTCCAGGTTGAATTGGTTGTGAAGAAGGCAAATGCATTGTTGGCATTCATTTCTAGAGGTACAGAATACAAGAGCAGGGATGTGATGTTGAGGCTCTATAAGGCACTCGTGAGACCACACTTGGAGTATTGTGTGCAGTTTTGGACTCCTTATTTTAGAAAGGATATACTAACATTGGAAAGGGTTCAGAGAACATTCACAAGAATGATTCCAGGAATGAAAGATTTACCGTATGAGGAATATCTGGCAGCTCTTGGGCTGTATTCCTTGGAATTCAGGAGAATGAGGGGGAAATCTCATAGAAACATTCCGAATGTTAAAAAGCCTGAACAGATTACGAGGGGTGATTGGTAGGTTCATGGCGTAAGGTAGAAGGAGTCAATTTTAGAAAATCTAGCACATTTATTTTTCAACGCAGTCCCCTCCTACATTTACACATTTAGTCCAGCGGTCATGGAGCATGTGGATCTTGGATCTCCAGAAAGTGTCCACAGAGTGGGTGATTGATAAATTTGTGGCCTAAAGAGGTGGAAGTACTGGCGCTTTTAAGAAATTTAAAAGTGGATAAATCTCCGGGTCCTGACCGGATATTCCCCAGGACCTTGAGGGAAGTTTGTGTAGAGATAGCAGGAGCTCTGACGGAGATCTTTCAGATGTCATTAGAAACAGGGATTGTGCCGGAGGATTGGCGTATTGCTCATGTGGTTCCATTGTTTAAAAAGGGTTCTAGAAGTAAGCCTGGCAATTATAGACCTGTCAGTTTGACATCAGTGGTGGGTAAATTAATGGAAAGTATTCTTAGAGATAGTATTTATAATTATCTGGATAGACAGGATCTGATTAGGAGTAGCCAGCATGGATTTGTGCGTGGAAGGTCATGTTTGACAAACCTTATTGAATTTTTTGAAGTAGTTACGAGGAATGTTGACGAGGGTAAGGCAGTGGATGTAGTCTATATGGACTTCAGCAAGGCCTTTGACAAAGTTCCACATGGAAGGTTAGTTAAGAAGGTTCAGTCGTTAGGTATTAATGCTGGAGTAATAAAATGGATTCAACAGTGGCTAGATGGGAGATGCCAGAGAGTAGTGGTGGATAATTGTTTATCGGGATGGAGGCCGGTGACTAGCGGGGTGCCTCAGGGATCTGTTTTGGGCCCAATGTTGTTTGTAATATACATAAATGATCTGGATGATGGGGTGGTAAATTGGATTAGTAAGTATGCTGATGATACTAAGGTAGGAGGTGTTGTGGATAATGAGGTGGGTTTTCAAAGCTTGCAGGGAGATTTATGCCGGTTAGAAGAATGGGCTGAACGTTGGCAGATGGAGTTTAATGCTGAGAAGTGTGAGGTTCTACATTTTGGCAGGAATAATCCAAATAGAACATACAGGGTAAATGGTAGGGCATTGAGGAATGCAGTGGAACAGAGAGATCTAGGAATAACAGTGCATAGTTCCCTGAAGGTGGAGTCTCATGTAGATAGGGTGGTGAAGAAGGCTTTTGGAACGCTGGCCTTTATAAATCAGAGCATTGAGTACAGAAGTTGGGATGTAATGTTAAAATTGTACAAGGCATTGGTAAGGCCAAATTTGGAATATTGTGTACAGTTCTGGTCACCGAATTATAGGAAAGATATCAATAAATTAGAGAGAGTGCAGAGACGATTTACTAGGATGTTACCTGGGTTTCAGCACTTAAGTTACAGAGAAAGGTTGAACAAGTTAGGTCTCTATTCATTGGAGCGTAGAAGGTTGAGGGGGGATTTGATCGAGGTATTTAAAATGTTGAGAGGGATAGATAGAGTTGACGTGAATAGGCTGTTTCCATTGAGAGTAGGGGAGATTCAAACGAGAGGACATGATTTGAGAGTTAGGGGGCAAAAGTTTAAGGGAAACACGAGGGGGTATTTCTTTACTCAGAGAGTGATAGCTGTGTGGAATGAGCTTCCTGTAGAAGTAGTAGAGGCCAGTTCAGTTGTGTCATTTAAGGTAAAATTGGATAGGTATATGGATAGGAAAGGAGTGGAGGGTTATGGGCTGAGTGCGGGTAGGTGGGACTAGGTGAGATTAAGAGTTCGGCACGGACTAGGAGGGCCGGAATGGCCTGTTTCCGTGCTGTGATTGTTATATGGTTATATGGTTATAAGGTAGAAGGAGATGAGTTATACAGCTCTTGTTACATGCACATGCACTTTGATTATGCAGAAAGTGTGGTTAACAACTCATCTCCATCTACCTTAGGCCACGAACTTACCAATCACCCCTGATGAGTTATTAACTTCAAACTTTTTGCATAACCACTGAAAGAGTTGACCTGTCTGTGCATGTAATGACAGCTGTATAACTCATCTCTTTCCACCTTAGGCCACAAACTTATCAATCACCCATGCTGTGGACACTTTCTGCAGGTTCAAGACCCGTATGCTCCATGACCACTGGACTAAGTGAATAAATGTAGGAGGGGACTTTGTTGAAAAATAAAGGTGCTAGGTTTTCTAAAATTGACTCCTTCGACCTTGGGCCACGAACTTATCAATCACCCCTCACAGATATAGCAAAGTTATTTCGCATGGTAGGGGTGTCTAGGAGGGCACAACTTCAGGATTGAAGGACGTCCATTTAGAACAGGGATGCAGAGAAATTACTTCAGTCAGAGGGTGGTAAATCCGTGGAATTTGTTGCCATGAGCAGCTGTGGAGGCCAAGTCATTGGGTTCATTTAAGGCAGAGATAGATAGGTTTTTGATTAGCCAGGGCATCAAAGGGTATGGGGAGAAGGCAGGGGAGTCGGGAAGTATTGGGTCAGCCCATGATTGAATGGTGGAGCAGACTTGATGGGCCAAATGGCCTACTTCTGCTCCTATATCTTGTGTCTATGGTCTTATTTCGGTAGGTCAAATTTAAAGTCAGAGTATAACATAAATGGTAAGACTCTTGGAAGTGTGGAGGATCAGCAAGATATTGGGGTCCGTGTCCATACAACACTCAAAGCTGCTGTGCAGGTTGAGAGTGTTGTTAAGAAGGCATATGGTGTTTTGGACTTCATCAACTTTGGGACTGAGTTCAAGAGCTGTGAGGTAATGTTACAGCCATATAAGACCTTTGTTAGACTCCATGGAGTACTGTGTTTGGTTCTAGTCACCTCACTATAGGAAGAATGTGGATACTATAGAAAAGAGTACAGAGATGATTTACAAGGATGGTACCTGGATTGGAGAGCATGCCTTATGAGAATAGGTTGAGTGCACTTGGCTTTCTCTCCTTGGAGCAACAGAGGATGAGAGGTGACCTGATAGAGGTGTATAAAGTGATGAGAGGCATTGAGGCTTTTTTACAAGGCTGAAATGGCTAACATAAGGGGGCACAGTTTTAAGGTGTTTGGATGTAGGTACAATGGGGATGTCAGAGGTAAGCTGTTCACAGAGAGTGGTGGGTGCATGGAATGCACTGCCAGTGATGGTGGTTGAGGCAAATACAATACGATGTTTTAACAGACTCTTGGATAGGTACATGGAGTTAGAAAAATAGAAGGCTATGCACTAGGGAAATTCTAGTTTATTTTTAGAGTAGGTTACATGGTCGGCAAAACATTGTGGGTCAAAGGGCCTGTAATGTGCTGTAGATTTCTATGTTTCTATGTTTATGTGCACTACTCCTCTTTCCTGCAGTCAATGATCAGCTTTTTAGTTTTGCTGATATTAAGGAAAAGGGTGTTGTTGATTTCCAGGATCTGGAGTTTGGTGACAAGGGATATGGATAAAGCATAGGTGGAAGGTGTTAGTTTAGTTAGGGATTTAATTACAGATTTAATTAATTAGACACAACAGTGTGGACCAAAAGTGCTATTCCTGTGTTGTACTGTTCTACGTTTTATGTTCTAATGTACAGTATCATTGCTTTATCTATGACACTGCAATCCTAGTGCGCATGCGCCTGTTACAGCTGCTCCAACTACTTTTCTTACTTTTTCTAACTTATGTTATTTGTTGTTTTTTTTTCTTTCACGGTAACACGTCAAAGCTGTACCCTCTCTAACATGCTGGTGGAGAGAGTTTTATTCTGGTTTTTAGCACTGGAAATATTTACATTCGTACCCAATTTCCCTCGGGATCAATAAAGTATGTCTGTCTGTCTGTCTGTCAAATAGAGCCCTTGCCAGTTCTGCTCACATGCCAGGATATGGTGCAACACTTACTAGTACTGAGTCGGTAAGCCCTGGCACGATTGGATCCAAATTTCTGTGGCTCTGTTGAACTTCTACTTTCTTGCTCCCAAACTTCCACCTCTGATTCCGTTGTCCTGGATCCTGCATCGGATACATCACCTTCTTCTCCCTCTGTGCTGTTACGATATGGCCTCCGATGCCAATTTTCAACAGCCTGTCTGCGCAGTGCTGAATTTCGTGATATGGGATCTTTAATGCACTTAGTTTCTGAATTACGGGTTTGTTTGTGATGATAGTTCCGCTCTGGACTCTGTTCTACGTGCTGTATGTCTGCAGATTGCATAAAACCGTCACTATCATAGCATCGTGTCACATGAGCAAGTGGCTTTGGTCTAGAAGTAAATGGAAAAAATAGGTTAATACATCTTCATGGATTTCAATATTTGAAGTATTATTATAGAACTATTTAAAGATAAACATGTAAGGGCTAAAAAGAACAGCATAAGAATTATAACAAGAGAGAGAAAGAGCTCGAAGAGAGTATGAAAGTAACCAATCAAATATAATTATCAAGCGAGATCAAGATAATAAAAGAGGAGATAGCATTACACTGAGAGTCTAGGAATTACTTGAACATTGAGAAAGCATATTCTGGAAGGCCCCTCAAATGAGGCAGTATGGGTAGAAATTAGAAACAAAATATGGTGTCATTAATCTGTTGGTAGCTTACTACAGACAGAAAGAAGATAGAGGAACAAATATACTAACAAATAAAGAGATGAGATAAATTAGGGTTAGACTACAGGAAACTTAAGTTTCACAAAAATTTTCCGTCAGCTCAGGCAAGAGGAGTATGTATCAGAATCAGGGCCCTGATTCGGGCAAGGCCAGTCTTTTTGGGCTGCACAAGCGTGGAAAGTATCAGCGTTAGAGGCTCAACCTCAACTGCAAATAAAAGAAGGGAAAGCTCAAGCAGAGTGGCCATTGTCACAGTGTGCCAGTGATGGAGCGTGCAGGCTTTGGCTTAACAGGCTTTGGCATGAACAGGCAAACGCACACTTTAAGAAGAGGAAAACCTTTTTATTTTTAGGTATTGAGTAGTAAGGATGGAATGCTCCTCCGTCAGATGTGAGAATTCAGGATACCTGACGGTTTCCCTGATGACTACATTTATGCACCCAACTTCAGCTCCTGACTGACCAGGTCAAGGAGCTGGATGTATTCAGGATCATTTGGGAGGATGAAGATATTATAGACGAGACTTTTGAAGAGGTGGTCACACCCAGAGAACAGCTTTGGACATGAGATGCGTAATTACCAGAAGAGGTAAAGAGATTAATAAGTCAGTGCAAGGCTCCCCTATTGCCATTCCCCTCAGCAACATGTATACCCCTTTGGATACTGCAGGATGGGGGGGGGGTGGGAAATAACCCATGAGATCACATCAGCAACTGCCAGACTGGTGGCACAGTGGCAGTCTCTGAGGTTCAATAGGGAAGGGTAAAGTCAGGCTGTGCAGTAGTTATAATGGACTCGATACCTAGGGGGACAGAAAAAAGATCTGTGGCCTAAAAAGAGACACCAGGATGGTGCGTTGCCTCCTGGGTGCCTGGGTCCAAGATGTATTGGAGCAACTGCATGATATTGTCAAGGGGGATGGGGAACATCTGGAGATTGTGGTGCATATTAGCACATATGATATAGGCAGAAAAGGGAAAGAGATCCTACACAGTGAGTATACAGACTTAGGAAAGAGGCTAAAGAGAAGGACATCCAAGATTACTCCCTTTCTTTCTTTTCCAATCTTTTTATTAATATCAAAATAGTGGATATAACATAGTATTGCTACACAATTATTGGGATTACGTTGTTAATGGTTAACATATATAAATATATATTCAGTTAATGCAAGGGTAATAAACCTCCCAAAATTGTTCAAGTACAAATATAGTATACATAGAAAAAAAGGATTGACATATATAAAAAGAAAAATTTGGAAAAAGAAAAAAAAACTAATCTAATCTAAACAATACTAACTAAAAGCTAAGAAAAAGAAAAGAACAGAGAAGGAAGGCTGAGAGAATTTGGAGAAGGAAGGCTGAGAGTCGGAACGGGAGCGCAGCGGTAGCCATTTTGATTTTTTCTTCTTCACATTGGAGTTAAGAGAGGCGGGACTGCACAGGCGTGAGACGTCAGGCAGTGAAGCACGGAAGATTTAAAAGGTCAAAAATCCTGTTTCAGGTTTAATTTGGAGAAGGAAGGCTGAGAGTTGGTGCAGGAGCGATTTTGATTTTTTCTTCTTCACATTGGAGTTGAGAGGCGGGACTGCGCAGGCGTGAGACGTCAGGCAGTGAAGCACGGAAGATTTAAAAGGAACACGGCCTTATACAGCGGGCAGCATCGATTTGCGGGCAGTGGAGTGACCCAGGAGCAGACTGAAAGGTTAAGGGCTTTGGCTCAACGGGCTTAGGCGGAAACGGGCGAGGCAAGGTAGGTTCAGTTTTCAATTTTTCCTGTTATTTGAGGAAAGGGGGAAGAATTAGAGTCAGGGCAGCTTGTTGTTCTCGCTGTCAGATGTGGGAGGTCCTGGAGTCTCCTAGCCTCCAGGACGTCCACATCTGCACCAGGTGCACCGAGCTGTAGCTCCTAAGGGACCGTGTTAGGGAACTGGAGCTGCAGCTCGATGACCTTTGTCTGGTCAGGAAGAGTGAAGAGTTGATAGAGAGGAGTTATAGGCAGTTGGTCACACCAGGGCCACGGGAGGCAGACAGGTGGGTCACGATTAGGAGAGGGAAGGGAAAGAGTCAGGTAATAGAGAGTACCCCAGTGGCTGTACCCCTTGACAATAAGGACTCCTGTTTGGGTACCGTTGGGGGGGACAGCCTACCTGGGGCAAGCAACAGAGGCCATGCCTCCAGCACAGAGTCTGGCCCTGTAGCTCAGAAGGGTAGGGAAAGGAAGAGGAAGGCAGTAATAATAGGGGACTCGATAGTTAGGGGGTCAGATAGGCGATTCTGTGGACGCAGTCAGGAGATCCGGATGGTAGTTTGCCTCCCTGGTGCCAGGGTCCGGGATGTTCCTGATCGCGTCCAAGATATCCTGAAGTGGAAGGGTGAGGAGCCAGAGGTCATGGTACATATAGGTACCAATGACATAGGTAGGAAAAGGGAAGAGGTCCTGAAAGGAGAATATAGGGAGTTAGGAAGGAAGTTGAGAAGAAGGACCGCAAAGGTAGTAATCTTGGGGTTACTACCTGTGCCATGCAACACTGAGAGTAAGAATGGAATGAGGTGGAGGATAAATGCGTGGCTGAGGGATTGCAGCAGGGGGCAGGGATTCAAGTTTCTGGATCATTGGGACCTCTTTTGGGGCAGGTGTGACCTGTACAAAAAGGACGGGTTACACTTGAATCCTAGCGGGACCAATATCCTGGCGGGGAGATTTGGGAAGGCTACTTGGGAGACTTTAAATTAGAATGGTTGGGGGGGTGCGAATCAAATTGAAGAGATTAGGAGAGAGGAGATTAGTTCACAAATAGAGAAAGCTTGTAGACAGTGTGTGAGGGAGGATATGCAGATGGCAGAGAAGGGGAGCGCTCAGACCGAAGATGTAGGGGAGAAGGAAGAAAACGATAATGAAGTTGTTTGCACCGTTAGGGATAAACAGAGAGTAAGAGGTGGAGAGTTTCTTAAGTGCATCTATTTTAATGCTAGGAGCATTGTAAGAAAGGTGGATGAGCTTAGAGCATGGATTGATACCTGGAAATATAATGTTGTAGCTATTACTGAAACATGGTTGCAGGAGGGGTGTGATTGGCAACTAAATATTCTGGGATTTTGTTGCTTCAGGAGTGATAGAATTGGAGGGGCAAAAGGGGGAGGTGTTGCATTGCTTGTCAGAGAAAATATTACAGCAGTGCTTTGGCAGGATAATTTAGAGGGCTCTTCTACGGAGTCTATTTGGGTGGAATTGAGGAATGGGAAAGGTGTACTAACACTTATAGGGGTGTATTATGGACCACCTAATGGGGAGCGAGAATTGGCGGAGCAAATTTGTAGGGAGATAGCAGATATTTATAGTAAGCACAAGGTTGTGATTGTCAGAGATTTTAATTTTCTACACATAGACTGGGAAGCCCATTCTGTAAAAGGTCTGGATGGTTTGGAGTTTGTAAAATGTGTACAGGATAGTTTTTTGCAGCAATACATAGAGGTACCAACTAGAGAAGAGGCAGTGTTGGATCTCCTGTTAGGGAATGAGATAGGACAGGTGACGGAGGTATATGTTGGGTGCCATTAGTTTCAATATAATTATGGAAAAGGATAGGACTGGACCCAGGGTAGAGATTTTTGATTGGAGAATGGCTAACTTTGAGGAGATGCGAAAAGATTTAGAAAGAGTGGATTGGGACAATTTGTTTTATGGGAAGGATGTAATAGAGAAATGGCGGTCATTTAAAGGTGAAATTTTGAGGGTATAGAATCCTTATGTTCCGATTAGTTTCAAAGGAAAGGTTAAAAGTTTGAGAAAGCCTTGGTTTTCAAAGGATATTGGAAACTTGGTTTGGAAAAAGAGGGAGATCTACAATAAATATAGGCAGCATGGAGTAAATGAGGAGCTCGAGAAATATAAAGAATGTAAAAAGAATCTTAAGAAAGAAATTAGAAAAGCTAAAAGAAGATATGAGGTTGCTTTGGCAAGTAAGGAGAAAATAAATCCAAAGGATTTCTACAGTTATATTAATAGCAAAAGGATAGTAAGGGATAAAATTGGTCCCTTAGAAAATCAGAGTGGACAGCTATGTGCATAGCCAAAAGAGATGGGGGAGATTTTGAACAATATCTTTTCTTCGGTATTCACTAAGGAGAAGGATATGCTCACCGCTGGCTGAATTTCTCATTGTGAAATGCCGGCTGTTCTATCTGCCGAGGGAATTCACCATCATGCTTGTGGCAGCTGTTTACGTAGCTCCCAGTGCCAATGCTAAGGCTAATGCTAACGAAGCACTGGGAGGCCTACATGAAGCCATCAGTGAGCTACTGACTACACATCCTGACAGCTTTGTGGTGACTGCTGGGGACTTTAACCACACCAGCTTAAACACTGTGTTCCCCAAATTCCTGCAATATGTGGATTTCAAAACCAGGGGAGACAACACACTGGACTTGGTTTATACCAACACACCACAGGCATACAAAGCAGCCCCCCCGCTCCCATCTTGGCCACGCTAACCACATATCTGTCATGTTAACACCAGCATATAAACCACTGCTTAAACGTGTGAGAGCAGAGAAAAGACAAATAAGGGTCTGGCCAAAAGGAGCAGCCTCAGCACTACAAGACTGTTTTTTGCACACAGACTGGGACATATTCAAGACAGCAGCCTCCTATGATGACCATACAGACATTGAGGAGCATGCGGAGGCAGTAATCAGCTACATAGCCAAATGCACAGAGGATGTCGCTGTGATGAAAACCTTCACCGCACGTGGTATAAAAAGCCATGGATGACAACAGAGGTGCGTTCACTACTGAAGGCCCGTGACACAGCCTACAGATCAGGGACAGGAGTGCGCTTCGCTCAGCCAGGACTGCGCTTTCACTAGGGATCAGGAAAGCGAAAAGGGCCTACGTGGGCAAAATACATGGACACTTCTGTGACACAGGTGACACCAGACGGATGTGGCAGGGAATTAAAGCTCTGACAAACTACAAGATCAGGCAGAAAACTGATGACAGTGACGCCTCTCTTCCTAACAGGCTTAACAAATTCTTTGCACGCTTCGAAGCATCAAACACTACAGCAAGGGGGAGAGCCAGTCCCTTCTAACCATCTAACCAGCCGGCTCCAATCATTGATTCAAAGCAAACACGGAGGACCCTTGCCAGAGTTAACCCACAAAAAGAGGGAGGTCCTGACAACATCCCTGGACGTGTGCTCAAGGAATGTGCTGATGTATTAGCAGATGTCCTGACAGACATTTTCAACATCTCCCTTAGTCAAGCCATTGTCCCCAGATGCTTCAAAACCTCCACAATCATCCCTGTAGCAAAGAAATCAGTTGTAGCCTGTCTGAATGATTATCATCCCGTTGCCCTGACCCTCATAGTGATGAAATGTTTTGAACGGCTTGTCAAGCCTCCTATCACAGCCAGCCTCCCCTCTTCGCTGGATCCTCTAGTTTGCTTATTGTTCAAATCACTCTACAGAGGACACAATATCCACCACACTGCACACAGATCTCTCTCACTTGGACAACAAAGACACTTATGCCAGAATCCTGTACATTGATTTCAGTTCAGCATTCAATCATCATCCCGCAGAGACTAGTGGAGAAACTGTCGTTGCTTGGCCTTAACACTGCCATGTGTCGCTGGATTCTGGATTTCTTGACAGAGAGACCACAGTCAGTCAGTGTTGGCAGGAACATCTCTGACTCCATCCCCACAAGGCTGTGTGCTTAGCCCATTGCTGTTTTCACTGCTAACACATGATTGTGCAGCCAGATTCAAGGAGAACCTGATCATTAAATTTGCTGATGATACCACAGTGGTGGGGCTCATCAGCAAAAATGATGAAACAATGTACAGGGAGGAGGTCAAACACCTAGAGAGCTGGTGCAGTTGCAACATCTTGATGCTTAATGTCACCAAAACCAAGGAGATGATTGTCGATTTCAGACGGTCTCAGCCTGAGCAAACACCCCTCAGCATCAGCAGTCCACAGTGGAGAGAGTGGAAAACATCAAGTTCCTTGGGGTGCAGATCTCGGACAATCTCACCTGGTCCAGGAACACCACTGGGATTGTGAAACGAGCCTAGCAGAGATTGCACTTTCTGAGGAAGCTTAAATAAGCATTACTCCCCACTAACATCTTAACTACATTCTACAGAGGCGTGGTTGAGAATGTGCTGACCTTTTGCATCACAACCTGGTACTCCAGCTGCAGTGCTGCCGACAAAAAAGCCTTGCAGAGGGTGGTTAGGGGAGCAGAGAAGGTTATTGGGGTCTCCCTACGTTCTGTCCAAGACCTCTTTCAGAGTTGATGCCTCCAGAAGACACGGTACATCATTAAAGACCCCTCACACCCTCTCCATGAACTGTTTGTTCTTCTGCCATCAGGCAAATGTTACAGGAGCATCAAAACTAAAACCACAAGGCTACTAAACAGCTTCCTCCCACAGGCAGTCAGACTGCTAAATAGCTGCTCTACCTGACTCTGCTTTGGACACTTTCAGCTTGCACTGGACACATAACTTGATTTTAATTGACATGTGGCTGTTGTGTTTTACTATTTATTGTTATGTTTATTATTTAGTGTTGTGTTTGTTATGTTATTATTGCACTGCTCCTGGGAAAAGCTGTCTCATTCTGCCCTGCAGAGCTGATATACGGTTAGAATGACAATAAAGTTTTTGAATCTGTTTTTTTGATATTGAATTGTGTAAGGGAAACAAGTAGGGAAGTTATGGAAACAATGACGATTAAAGAGGAGGAAGTACTGGTGCTTTTAAAGAATATAAAAGTGGATAAATCTCCGGGTCCTGACAGGATAATCCCTAGGACCTTGAGGGAGGTTAGTGTAGAAATAACAGGGGCTCTGACAGAAATATTTCAAATGTCATTAGAAATGGGGATGGTGCCGGAGGATTGCTGTATTGCTCATGTGGTTCCATTGTTTTAAAAGGGTTCTAAGACTAAACCAAGCAATTATGGGCCTCATACACAAAATTCTGGTAGGACGCTGCAGGCCAGGCAGGATCTATAGGGAGAAGCGCTGTCGACGTTTCAGGCCGAGACCCTTCGTCAGGAATGCCCGAAACGTCAACAGCGCTTCTCCCTATAGATGCTGCCTGGCCTGCTGCGTTCCACCAGCATTTCGTGTATGTTGCTTGAAATTCCAGCATCTGCAGATTTCCTCGTGTTTGCCAATCATAGGCCTGCCAGTTTGACGTCAGTGGTGGGTAAATTAATGGAAAGTATTCTTAGAGATGGTATATATAATTATCTGGATAGACAGGGTCTGATTAGGAACAGTCAACATGGATTTGTGCGTGGAAGGTCATGTTTGACAAATCTTATTGAATTTTTTGAAGAGATTACGAGGAAAGTTGACGAGGGTAAAGCAATGGATTGGACTTCAGTAAATGGACTTCAGTTGCTAAATGGACTTCAGTAAAGCCTTTGACAAGGTTCCGCACGGAAGGTTAGTTAGGAAGGTTCAATCGTTAGGTATTAATATTGAAGTAGTAAAATGGATTCAACAGCAGCTGAATGGGAGATGCCAGAGAGTAGTGGAGGATAACTGTTTGTCAGGTTGGAGGCCGGTGGCTAGTGGTGTGCCTCAGGGATCTATACTGGATCCAATGTTGTTTGTCATATACATTAATGATCTGGATGGTGGGGTGGTAAATTGGATTAATAAGTATGCAGATGATACTAAGGTAAGTAGCGTTGTGGATAATGAAGTAGGTTTTCAAAGTTTGCAGAGAGATTTCGGCCAGTTAGAAGAGTGGGCTGAGCGATGGCAGATGGAGTTTAATGCTGATAAGTGTGAGGTGCTACATTTGGGTAGGAATAATCCAAATAGGACATACATGGTAAATGGTAGGGCATCAAAGAACGCATTAGAACAGAGTGATCTAGGAATAATGGTGCATAGTTCCCTGAAGGTGGAATCTCATGTGGATAGGGTGGTGAAGAAAGCTTTTGGTATGTTGGCCTTTATAAATCAGAGCATTGAGTATAGGAGTTGGGATGTAATGTTAAAATTGTACAAGGCATTGGTAAGGCCGAATTTGGAGTATTATGTACAGTTCTGGTCACCGAATTATAGGAAAGATATCAGCAAAATAGAGAGAGTACAGAGAAGATTTACTAGAATGTTACCTGGGTTTCAGCACCTAAGTTACAGGGAAAGATTGAACAAGTTAGGTCTTTATTCTTTGGAGCGTAGAAGGTTGAGGGGGGACTTGATAGAGGTATTTAAAATTATGAGGGGAATAGACAGAGTTGACGTGGATAGGCTTTTTCCATTGAGAGTAGGGGAGATTCAAACAAGAGGACATGAGTTGAGACTTGGGGGCAAAAGTTTAAGGGTAACATGAGGGGGAATTTCTTTACTCAGAGAGTGGTAGCTGTGTGGAATGAGCTTCCAGTAGGAGTGGTAGAGGCAGGTTCGGTATTGTCATTTAAAGCAAAGTTGGATAGGTATATGGACAGGAACGGAATGGAGGGTTACGGGTTGAGTGCGGGTCAGTGGGATTAAGTGAGAGTAAGCGTTCGGCAGGGACTAGAAGGTCCGAGATGGCCTGTTTCCATGCTGTAATTGTTATATGGTTATATGCAATTGTTTATACAATTTAGAAAGAGCAAAGGGAAGCGAAGTCCCTAAAATAGAACCCAATGAAAACCCTTGTACAGATTTACATTCAAGATTTACCCAATAAGGACTTGAAGTTGTATCCAAGTCCCATAGCCAAAATTTCAAATAGCGGATATTAATTGCCCAGTAATAAAATCTAAAATTTGGCATTGCCAGACCGCCCTCCTTTTTAGACTTCTGTAAATATCTTTTACCTAGCCTAGGATTTTTATTCTGCCAAATATATGAAGAAATTTTAGAATCAACGCTATCAAAAAAAGATTTCGGAATAAAAATCAGTACTGCTTGAAATACATATAAAAATTTAGGTAATATAATCATCTTGGTTAACAATGATAATCAAGATTATAATCATCCAAACTATCAATGACAAAGACATTGGTGACCAATTGGTAAATAAATGTTCAATCTGATCAATTAAAGGTAAAAAATTAGCCTTAAATAAATCCTTGTTTTTTTTTGTAATCTTAACCCCTAAATATATAAAATAGTCGGTAACCAATTTAAAAGGTAAACGTCCATAAATTGGAACCTGCATATTTAGAGGAAACAGTTCGCTCTTATTAAGGTTCCGTTTGTAACCCGAAAAATTACTAAACTGATAAAACAAAGATAAAACTACGAGAATGGATTCCTCAGGATTAGAAATATGCAATAATAAATCATCTGCATATAATGATAGTTTATGTGTCTCATTCCTGTGGGTAATACCAAAAATATTAGGTGATTCTAGAATAGAAATTGCTAAAGGTTCCAGAGCAATATCAAATAGTAATGGACTAACAGGACACCCTTGCCTGGTGCCCCAAAATAAGCAAATTAAGGGAGATCTTTAATTATTAGTAATAACCAAAGCTAGTGGGGTATGATATTATCAATGTAATCAAAGATATAAATGTCGAACTAAAATTAAATTTCCAAGCACAGTAAATAAATATGGCCATTTAACTCTGTCAAATGCTTTCTCAGCATCTAATGAAATGACACATTCTGAAGTACAACGTGAAGGAGTGTAAACAATATTCATTAATCTCCTAATGTTAAAAGAAGAGTAGCGGTTTTTAATAAATCCAGTTTGGTCCACAGATATAACTTGAGGTAACACCCTCTCCAACCTAGTCGCCAATATCTTAGAAAAAATCTTAGAATCTACATTCAACAAAGATATCGGTCTATATGTTGCACAATCAGTAGGATCTTATTCTTTTTAAAATTAAAGAAATAGAAGCCCTATAAAATGATTGTGTAATTTACCTAATCTAATTGCTTCTTTAAAAACTCTACCTAACCAAGGAGAGAGAATAGAAGAAAAACACAAAGAATTCTTTTGTATAACCATCTGGACCTGGTGCTTTACCAGAATGCATTGAAAAAATAACACCTTTTATTTCTTCATCTGTAATGGGAGTTTCTAATATTAAACGTTCTTCAGGTGATAGTTTCGTAAAATTCAATTTCCTTAAAAAGTCATACATGAAATTAGGATCATTGAGAAATTCAGAGATCTATTTTATTCTTGTATAACTTTATCTACAAAGTTCTACAACTGACTCTAACTTGTTTTGGAGGTTTGAAGTCTTTAGTGAAGGCCTCCCTGTTTGTTGGTTCACAGTTTAATTGCTGATTTATTTCTCCATTTTTTAATATTTCTTTTTCTTTCTTTTCTTCACCCTTTTTTCTAATCTCTGAATTTTTTTTCTCTCCTCTCTGTAAATGGTTGATAAATACTCGTCTTGAATTTATAATTTTCCCTTTCTTTTTTTTTTACCTTTTTTTCCCTTTCTCTTACTTTATTCTTCTATAATTTTTCGCGGGTAGGTTAGTTTTGGTTTTCTCCCGATTTTCTCTGTATTAAGTTTTATATTTCTGCAGAAGGTGTTCTAATCTGTAGTTATGTTTTCTAGTGCGTAAACTAGATACTATTTGCTATAGTATTTATATGGAACTGCTGTTAACGACACAGATCTGGAAGTTGTATTTGGGTTAATTTTTTTGGTAGAGCTAGCTACTTGTTTTGGTAGCCGTCTAGTTTTGGGCTGTGTGGATGAGATGCGTTTTCCAGTTCCAACATCACTCACTGTATTTATTGTTTCTCTTTATTGCTCAGGACACGTATATGTTTTGATTTTACGAATCTATGTTTACATCTCTGCTCCCAGACTGCTACTGTACTGCTTGACTTTTTATATGCCTGCTGCCTTTTATGCATTAGTAATTGATAATGGCTAGTGCACTTACATTCGTGAGCTGGAATGTAAAGGGATTGAATCACCCTGTTAAAAGGAGGAAGGTATTCTCACATATCAAACAACTCAAAGCTGACATTGCTTTCCTTCAAGAAACTCATATTCGTTGTGTTGATAACTCCCGGCTTCTGTCAAAGTGGGCGGGCCAGCATTTTCATTCATCCTTTGCCGCTAAAGCTAGGGGAGTCTCCATTCTTATTAACTCAAATATTCCTTTTGAACTCCATAATAGAACTTCTGATACAAATGGCCGTTTTATTATTGTTTCTGGTAAACTATATAACACTAAAGTTGCACTAGCAAACCTGTATGCCCCCAACTTTGATGATGTTAACTTTTTTGAACGGTTTTTTTCCTCACTACCAGACTTAAACTCATACTCTCTTATACTGGGTGGTGACTTCAACTGTTGGTTGGATCCTAATCTGGATCGATCGTCCTCTGTTACCAGATCACCTACTAAATCTGCCTTAGCTATCCAATCGTTTCTCTCTAATTTTGGTATCTCTGATATATGGTGTTTCCTTCATCCTACGGAGAGAGATTATTCTTTTTTCTCACATGTTCACCATACCTTCACTAGAATTGACTATTTCTTACTCGATAACCAACTTATTCCATTTGCCCACTCTTGTGACTATCAGAGTATACTGATTTCTGACCATGCCCCAATTACTCTCTCTCTGAACTTTCCTGGTCTCCCTCAGAGGAATAAACACTGGCGGTTTGATTCAACTTTATTATTGGATGATGATTTTTAAAAATTCATTAAGGATCAGATAACCTTTTATTTTAACACTAATACATCACCTGAAGTGCCATCCCAGATTGTCTGGGATGCCATGAAAGCATATCTGAGGGGTCAAATAATCTCTTACACAGCAAATCTCAACAGAAGATCCCGTGCAGATCGACTAGACCTCATTAACCAGATTAAAGAATTGGATCAAATATATGCCCAAACTAAGAACCCTGAATTATACAAGAAGCGCGTTGAACTCCAAACTAAATTTAACCTTCTGTCCACTCAACCTATCGAACGCCAACTTCTCGAAAGCAAGAGTCGCTTTTACATTCATGGGGATAAGTCTGGTAAACTCCTAGCCAATCAGCGGAGGCGTTCCAAAGCCAAACAACATATTACAAAGATCCGGAAGGAGAACGGAGACTTTACATCGGATCATTTAGAAATTAATGACACATTTAAAATTTTCTATTCTCGGCTTTATTCCTCTGAATCTCTGAATGACAATATCTCTGTTGATCAATTTTTACAGAATCTGAATATTCTCTCACTTTCATCTGATTTCAAAGCCAAACTCAATGCACCTATATCATCAGAAGAAATATCTTTTGCAATTTCTGCACTGTCCTCAGGGAAATCTCCTGGACCTGATGGGTTCCCTGTAGAATTTTATAAATCATTCTCTTCACTTCTTTCTCCTCAGTTACTTTCAGTATTATCTGACTCGTTTAATTACGGCAAATTGCCACCCTCTTTCAATGAGGCATCTATTATTCTTCTTTTAAAAAAGGGCAAAGACCCAACAGAGTGTTCCTCGTATAGGCCGATCTCTCTGCTCAATGTTGATGTAAAGATCTTAGCTAAAGTTTTGGCTCATAGACTAGAAACCGTTATTCCCTCCATTATCTCTGATGACCAAACAGGCTTTATTAAAAACCGTCTCCCTTTTTTTAACATCCGGCGTTTATTCAATATCTTATACTCACCTCCAACTGGGATTCCTGAATGTGTTATTTCCCTCGATGCAGAGAAAGCATTTGACCGTATAGAGTGGAACTACCTTTTTGCAGTCTTAGAAAAATTTGACCTCGGCCAAAGTTTCATCTCCTGGATCCAATTGCTGTACCTGTGTCCTACTGCTTCTGTTTTAACTAATTTTCAGAAATCCCAAGTATTTAATCTCAAACGTGGCACCCGTCAGGGATGCCCCTTAAGTCCCTTTCTCTTTGATTTGGCTATAGAACCTCTGGCGATAGCATTTCGAAACTGTCCTGAATTGACCGGGATTTGGAGAGGGGGTGTTGAGCATAAAGTTTCTCTCTATGCTGATGACTTATTACTCTTTCTCTCAAATCCGTCTACGTCCTTACCTCTAATGTTTTCACTTCTTGACCAGTTTAGCCAGATCTCTGGCTATAAACTTAATTTACATAAGAGTGAACTTTTCCCAATTAATAAAGAAGCACAAGAACTAACATGTCGTGATCTCCCTTTTAAAGTAGTCCATAATCAATTTACTTATCTTGGAATTACAGTCACAAGGAAGTTTAAAGATCTCTTTCGTGAAAACTTTGCCAATCTTTCATATGCTATAAAACAGAATCTGGTACAATGGTCACCTCTATCTATGTCTTTGGTAGGTCGTATTAATGTTGTTAAAATGTATGTTCTCCCCAAATTTTTATACTTATTTCAATCTATCCCAATTTTTATTCCTAAATCTTTTGATTCCTTAGACTCTATTATTTTGTCATATTTGTGGCAGAATAAGCGTTCTAGAATTAATAAAATACATCTCCAAAAATCTAAAAAAGAGGGTGGCATGGCTTTACCTAACTTTCGCTTATATTATTGGGCAGCTAATATACGTTGTGCTACCTTTTGGTCTTTCTTCCACGGCCAACCTGAGTGCCCTAACTGGGTGGCAATGGAGTTGAGCTCCACTAAAGAATTATCTATCTCTGCACTTCTTGGCTCTGCACTCCCTAGTAGTCTGCCCAGATCAATAGCTAATCCTCTCGTTAGACACACTTTGCGTATATGGGCTCAGTTCAGGAAATGCTATGGCTTCCAGGGGTTCTCCGTTTCCAGCCCTGTCGCACATAATCACCTTTTTTTACCTACTATGTACGATTCAGCATTCCATGTTTGGTATAGGAAGGGCATTAGACATTTTGAAGATCTTTTCATTGATAATCGCTTCGCCTCTTTTCAGCAGCTCTCTGTTAAGTTCAATCTGCCTAACGCTCATTTTTTCAGATATCTCCAAATCTGACACTTTATTGCTCCTTTAATTCCTAACTTTCCTGAAATGCCTGCGAAAAATGCTATGGACCTATTTCTTTCCATCAATCCACTAGGTAAAGGTTTAATATCAATTATCCAAGATAAACTAGCAGCCTTACGACGGGCCTCTGTGGATAAAATTAAAATGACCTGGGAGCAGGATTTAAATATCTCCTTATCCGAGGAGAGCTGGGACTCAGTTCTCAAATCGGTTAACTCAACCTCTCTTTGTGCTCACCATTGCCTTTTACAGTTTAAGATTGTTCATAGAGCCCATATGTCTAAATCTAAACTATCTCGATTCTACCCTAGCATTAGTCCGCTCTGTGATAAATGCAAGAGGGGCGTGGCCTCTCTCATCCATATGTACTGGTTCTGTCCTAGTTTGGAGAAATTCTGGAAAGATGTCTTCACTACGTTATCGTGTATTCTGAATCAGCGCCTAGAACCAAACCCCTTAATTGCTCTGTTCGGTTTTTGGGGCGAGACAGCTTTATGTCTGGGTCCGACCAAATGCCGAATATTATCCTTTGCCTCTCTCCTGGCTAGATGCTTGATCCTCCTTAGATGGAGAGATGTTGCCCCGCCCACTCATGCGCAATGGCTTAACGACATTATGGCCTGCTTGGACCTCGAAAAAATTCATTATTCAGTTCTGAATTCCGATCTAAAGTTCCATAAGGTCTGGGGACCTTTTATCGAGTACTTTCATAACCTTCCTCTTGACTAGGGGTTTTGTTTTTTTTTCTTCTTCTTTTTGGTCCCTTGCTTTCAGCTCCTTTTTTTTTCTGGTAGTAGGCATTATTATCCTCTGTTGCTAAGTGTATTCACAGTCTGGGAGTTTGACTGTTCTGACTTATACTCTCTATATTGAGTCGCGGTTGGTCTGGAGTTGTTGTTGTCTTTTCTTGTGTTGTGGGGCTTGGGGAGGATACTAAGCTTACTTGTCTTTAATTTAGGTGCTTTTTTGTTAATTCTCTTCCTTTGTAGCATATTGTTATTGTATGCTTAATTTTGCACTGTATTAATGTTCCTCATTGGGATTTGGGGTTTTTAATTTGTAAAATGTTTTGAAAAACTAATAAAAAAAACTAATAAAAAAAAAGAAATTCAGAGTTATATAAAGAGGTATAAAACTCTTGAAAAGATTTGTTTATTTCATCAAGATTAACTGTCCAATTATCATCTTGTTTACGAATCTTAATAATTTGGCATTTAACTGAGGCAGTTTTCAATTCATTAGCTAATAATTTACCCGATTTATCACTATGAAAATAAAACTCACTTCTGGTTTTCATTAATTGATTTTCAGTCGAGGATGTAAGTAATAAATTACGTTCCATTTGAAGCTCGACTCTTTGTTTATAAAGCTCCTTACTAGGAGCGATGGAATATTTCTTATCAATTTCTTTGATCTTATCAACCAGTAATAATGTTTCAGTCTTAATACGTTTCCTCATACTAACAGAACAGGAAATAATCTGACCACGTATATATTCCTTAAAAGTGTCCCAAAGTGTGCCGTTGGAGATTTAGACAATAGACAATATGTGCAGGAGTAGGCCATTTGGCTCTTTGAGCCAACACCGCCATTCAATGGGATCATGGCTGATCATCCACAGTCAGTAACCCGTTCCTGCCTTTTCCCCATATCCCTTGACTCCGCTATCTTTAAGAGCTCTATGTAACTCTTTCTTGAAAGCATCCAGAAAATTGGCCTCCACTGCCTTCTGAGACAGAGCATTCCACAGATCCACAACTCTCTGGGAGAAAAAGTTTTACTTCAACTCTGTTCAAAATGGCCTACCCCTTATTCTTAAACTGTGGCCTCTGGTTCTGGACTCCCCCAACATCGGGAACATGTTTCCTGTCTCTAGCGTGTCCAATCCCTTAATAATCTTGTATGTTTCAATCAGATCCCCTTTCATCCTTCTAAATTCCAGTGTATACAAGACCAATCACTCCAATCTTTCAACATATGACAGTCCTGCCATCCCGGGAATCAACCTCGTGAACCTACACTGCACTCCCTCTATAGCAATAATGTCCTTCCTCAAATTTGGAGATCAAAACTGAACACAATACTCCAGGTGTGGTCTCACTGGGGCCCTGTACAACTGCAGAAGGACCTCTTTACTCCTATAGTCAACTCCCCTTGTTATGAAGGCTAACATACCATTACTTTCTTCACTGCCTGCTATACCTGTATGATTACTTTCAGTGACTGATGAACAAGGACACCTAGATCTCGTTGTACTTCCCCTTTTCCTAACTTGACACCATTCAAATAGTAATCTGCCTTCCTGTTCTTACCACCAAAGTGGATAACCTCACATTTATCCACATTAAACTGCATCTGCCATGCATCTGCCCACTCACCCAACCTGTCCAAGTCACTCTGCATTCTCCTAACATCCTGCTCATATTTCACACTGCCACCCAGCTTTGTGTCATTTGCAAATTTTCTAATGTTACTTTTAATCCCTTCATCTAAATCATTAATGTATATCTAAATCATTGGTTTGAAGTGTGTGAATTTTAATGCTAGAAGTATTATAGGTAAGGATGATGAACTTAGAGCACTGATCAGTACGTGGAACTATGGTGGTGTAGCCATTAATGAAACTTGGTGAGAAATGGACAGGAATGAGTGATTAATCCACCAGCTTTTTGAAGTTTTAGAAAAGATAGAGGAGGAGGTAAAAGAGGGGAAGGAGTTGCACTACAAATCAGAGACAATATCGCAGCTGCACTCTGAAGAGCCATAATCGTGTTCAGACAACAAGTCCTTTTGGGTGAAACTCAGGAATAAGGGTGCAATCACACTAATGAAATTGTACTACAGACCCCCAGATAGCTACCAGGACATAGAGGAACAGATATGAAATCAGATTAAGGAAATGTGTAAAAATAATAGGTTTATTGTCATGGGGCATTTCAACTTCTGTAATGTAAACTGGGACCTTCTTAGTGCAAGTGTATCCAGGAAGATTTCTTAAATCAAGGAGCTATACTGGACCTGGTGTTGGATAATACATACAGACAGCAGGAGTAAAAGAATAACTAGAGAGAGAGTGGGAACATTCAAGGATAAAGGGTAACATTTGATTGGATACAGAGAATGTGAGGTACTTTGTTTCAGTATATAGCAAGGAAAAGGATATAGAGGAGCAGGAGACTGCAGCTGAGTGTATAAATATATTAGGGCATTTAGAGATCAAGGAGAAGGAAGTGTTGGGCCTCCCGCAGGGTATTAAGGTGGATAAGTCCCCAAGGCAAGATGGGATTTACTGTACTCTAGGTTATTGAAGGAGGCAAGAGGTAAGATTGCTGGGCCCTTAAACAGTATGTTTGTGTCCTCTCTAACCACAGGCGAGTCACAGAGGACTGGCGACTGGCTAATGTTGTACCTTTATTTAAGAAAGGAACTAGGGAAAATCCTGGGAACTATAGACCAGGGAGTCTCACGTCACTTGCAGGGAAATTGCTGGAGAAAATTCTTAGGGATCTCCTGTTAGGGAATGCGATAGGTCAGCTGACAGATGTATGTGTTGGGGAGCACTTTGGGTCCAGTGATCACAATAGCATTAGCTTCAATATAATTATGGAGAAGGACAGGACTGGACCTAGAGTTGAGATTTTTGATTGGAGAAAGGCTAACTTTGAGGAGATGCGAAGGGATTTAGAGAGAGTGGATTGGGTCAAGTTGTTTTATGGGAAGGATGTAATAGAGAAATGGAGGTCATTTAAGGGTGAAATTATGAGGGTACAGAATATTTATGTTCCTGTTAGGTTGAAAGGAAAGGTTAAAGGTTTGAAAGCGCCATGGTTTTCAAGGGATATTAGAAACTTGGTTCGGAAAAAGAGGGATGTCTACAATAGATATAGGCAGCATGGAGTAAAGGAATTGCTCGAGGAATATAAAGAATGTAAAAGGAATCTTAAGAAAGAGATTAGAAAAGCTAAAAGAAGATACGAGTTTGGTTTGGCAAATAAGGTGGAAGTAAATCCGAAAGGTTTCTACAGTTATATTAAAAGCAAGAGGATAGTGAGGGATAAAATTGGTCCCTTAGAGAATCAGGGTGGTCAGCTATGTGTGGAGCCAAGGGAGATGGGAGAGATTTTGAACGATTTCTTCTCTTCGGTATTCACTAAGGAGGATATTGAATTGTGTAAGGTGTGGGAAACAAGTAAGGAAGTTATGGAACCTATGACAATTAAAGAGGTGGAAGTACTGGCGCTTTTAAGAAATTTAAAAGTGGATAAATCTCCGGGTCCTGACAGGATATTCCCCAGGACCTTGAGGGAAGTTTGTGTAGAGATAACAGGAGCTCTGACGGAGATCTTTCAGATGTCATTAGAAACGGGGATTGTGCCGGAGGATTGGCGTATTGCTCATGTGGTTCCATTGTTTAAAAAGGGTTCTAGAAGTAAGCCTAGCAATTATAGACCTGTCAATTTGACATCAGTGGTGGGTAAATTAATGGAAAGTATTCTTAGAGATAGTATTTATAATTATCTGGATAGACAGGATCTGATTAGGAGTAGCCAGCATGGATTTATGCGTGGAAGGTCATGTTTGACAAACCTTATTGAATTTTTTGAAGAAGTTACGAGGAATGTTGATGAGGGTAAGGCAGTGGATGTAGTCTATATGGACTTCAGCAAGGCCTTTTTACAAAATTCCACATGGAAGGTTAGTTAAGAAGGTTCAGTCGTTAGGTATTAATGCTGGAGTAATAAAATGGATTCAACAGTGGCTAGATGGGAGATGCCAGAAAGTAGTGGTGGATATTTGTTTATCGGGATGGAGGCCGGTGACTAGCGGGGTGCCTCAGGGATCTGTTTTGGGCCCAATGTTGTTTGTAATATACATAAATGATCTGGATGATGGGGTGGTAAATTGGATTAGTAAGTATGCCGATGATACTAAGGTAGGAGGTGTTGTGGATAATGAGGTGGGTTTTCAAAGCTTGCAGGGAGATTTATGCCGGTTAGAAGAATGGGCTGAACGTTGGCAGATGGAGTTTAATGCTGAGAAGTGTGAGGTTCTACATTTTGGCAGGAATAATCCAAATAGAACATACAGGGTAAATGGTAGGGCATTGAGGAATGCAGTGGAACAGAGAGATCTAGGAATAACAATGCATAGTTCCCTGAAGGTGGAGTCTCATGTAGATAGGGTGGTGAAGAAGGCTTTTGGAACGCTGGCCTTTATAAATCAGAGCATTGAGTACAGAAGTTGGGATGTAATGTTAAAATTGTACAAGGCATTGGTAAGGCCAAATTTGGAATATTGTGTACAGTTCTGGTCACCGAATTATAGGAAAGATATCAATAAATTAGAGAGAGTGCAGAGACGATTTACTAGGATGTTACCTGGGTTTCAGCACTTTAAGTTACAGAGAAAGGTTGAACAAGTTAGGTCTCTATTCATTGGAGCAGAGAAGGTTGAGGGGGGATTTGATCGAGGTATTTAAAATTTTGAGAGGGATAGATAGAGTTGATGTGAATAGGCTGTTTCCATTGAGAGTAGGGGAGATTCAAATGAGAGGACATGATTTGAGAGTTAGGGGGTAAAAGTTTAAGGGAAACACGAGGGGGTATTTCTTTACTCAGAGAGTGATAGCTGTGTGGAATGAGCTTCCTGTAGAAGTAGTAGAGGCCAGTTCAGTTGGGTCATTTAAGGTAAAATTGGATAGGTATATGGACAGGAAAGGAGTGGAGGGTTATGGGCTGAGTGCGGGTAGGTGGGACTAGGTGATATTAAGAGTTCGGCACGGACTAGGAGGGCCGAGATGGCCTGTTTCTGTGCTGTGATTATTATATGGTTATATGGATGGGGATATGAGCATTTAGAAACCCATTGCATGATTATGGAGAGCTAAAATGGCTCTGTGCCATACCAACTTGACTGAGTTTTTTGACAAGATGACAAGAGAGATGAGATGGGGGTAGGGCAGTGGATGTTGTCTACATGGATTTTAGTAAGGCGTTTGACAAAGTCCTCATGGAGGCTAATCCAGGAGATTAGGATGCATGGGATCTGCAGCAAATTGGCTGTTTAGATTCAGAACTGGCTTGAGCATAGATGACAGAGGGCAGTGGCTGAAGGGACTTATTCAAGCTGGAGGTCTGTAGTTAGTTAAGTTTGCTGGGAACTCTGCTGATGGTGATGTATATTATTACATACCCTATGGGTATCTTGTGACTGTCTTATGACCATGATGTAACTGAGTATCTGGTGAGTACGACGTAATGGTCTTGTGATGGTGGGGTGATGTAATATTCCTGCCAGTGAGAGGTCATGTGATGCCCTGTTCCAATGGGTATAAAAAGGGAAAGCTTTGTTGTGACGCAGGTTAGTTCGTTGTTTAATTCATCAGTTACTCTGTTATGCTGCATATTCGTCTCATGACGCAGTTTTGTTTTAAAGTAGAGTTTTACTTTCTACTGTAAGTTGTACCGACAGTTTTTAAAATCACTGCCAGTCGTGTTTGATGTATCTTCGATTTAATTTCAAGTCTAAGTATTGGAGAGTGAAGATTTGCCGAAGTGCGGGAACCCGAAGGATCGAGTAAAGTTGGTGTCGTTGGCGGTAATACAGGATCGACCTTATTGAATCTTCGTTCAAGGAATTAATAACCTGATTCCAAGAAAATCCTTGCTATAAGAGCAGAAAGGATTGGGGCAGTGTTATTTGCCAAGGAAAACGTCAGTTCCTTTAAGCCGTTTTTATTTCCTTCGTCGTAATTCCTACGGGCAAGGCATATTTCGGCTAGTTTCAGCAGTAACATCACTTCATCAAGGAATTTGTTACTTCTGGAAAGTCTCTCCTAATTGTCTAAAATCACTTGGACTTTTGCTTTTATCACTTTAAGACTGTGTTCACATTTATCGCTATAGGAACTGTTCGAGTTGCTGTATAGCAGTTAACTTCCGGTTAAGTTAGTCGTTTGTTTACTTTTCATTTCTTGTTGAGCCAAGTTTAAATAAATGTTTAATTTGTTTATAAGAAACCTGTCTCAATTCTATATTCATTGTTGCCATATCATAACAATTGGGGGCTCTCAGGATATGCTCCAATTTTGAGCAAAGTGCTTGTTTACTTTATCAGTCTGTTTTGGAAAGGGTATACCCGATTCTTTTGTTTGATTGGATTGTGGGTGGTATTTGGCAACAATGAATATTGACAACTTTCTGACATTGCCAGACACGGAGTTATTAGTGAAGGTGAAAAAGAATGATGTATCTGAGATTGCTAGCAGGTTTGAACTTAAAGGTACTTCAAAGGCTACAACAAAGCATGTACTTCAGAGGAAAATCGCGGAACACTACATAGATTTGGGTGTTTTTGATGAAGCAGTGTTAGATACTTTCCCTGTGAGTAAAGCAGCGATCCAGTTACACCTGGAACAGGTAGTGTTAGAAAAGCTTAGAATAGAAGCTGAGTTAAAACAGAAACAATTGGAAGCTAACTTGGAACTAAGTCAGTTAGAAGCTGAAAAAAAAAGAGGGAATTCGAACTTGCCATGGCAGAATTAAGGTCCGGTGATCAGTCCTCTTGTTCTAGAAAACCGTTTGTTGTTAGTCAGGAAATTAAATTGGTTCCTCCATTTAATGAAACAAAAGTAGAGAAATATTTTCAACGTTTTGAAACTGTTGCTCTGATTTCAGAGTGGCCAAAAGAGAAATAGCCAGTAATGTTACAGTGTGTAATTAAAGGCAAGGCACAACAAGTTTATACAGCTTTAACTGCTGAGCAAGCATTTGATTATGATATTTTGAAGCAGCTATACTGAAGGTGTATGAACTGGTTCCAGAAGCTTATAGAGAAAGATTCAGAAATTTGAAGAAATCCATGGAAAAAACTTATGTGGAATTTGCTTATGATAAAGCTGTGTTGTTTGAGAGATGAGTTTCCTCTAAAAATGTGAATGCAGAGTATAATAAATTGAAAGAGTTGATTTTAGTAGAGGAATTTAAAAGGAGCATCCCTGTTGAAGTAAGGACATACTTAAATGAGAGGCACACTGCTACATTGCAGGAGTCTGCTAAATTAGCTGATGAGTATGCTTTAATCCACAAGAATAAATTTCCTCAGGGCAGAACTTTTAAAAGGAAAAATAGCACAGAGTCAAGGTAAACCAGAAATTAAATCAGAAGTTAGTGAGAAAGGTAAGGATGAAGGAACACCTGTGAAGGAAAGACAGTTTGTAATTATTGTAATTATCCCATTTGTAATTATTGTAAGAAACCTGGTCATGTAATAGCTAACTGTTTCCGATTGAAGAAGAAGGTGAAGGAAGCAGTCCCAGATGCTTGTGTACAACATACTGAAACACCTGTAAATCCACAGGGTTTGATAAATACAAATGAAGCTTTGTTAGAGTCTGACCAAGTTAAAGGGGATATGATCATTTTATAACTGAAGGATTTGTATCCTTGAAAGAGGGATCCACTCCGGTGCCAATAAAAATCCATAGGGATACTGGAGCTTCTCAATCACTGATGTTAGACAGTGTGTTAAAGTTTAATGATGAGTCTGACACTGGAGAGGTAAACTATATACGAGGTGTTGGGAGTGCCCTTATGCCTGTACATTGGTATAGAGTAAATTTAAGGTCAGGGTTAGTTGCACGACTTGTTAAAGTAGGACTACAACCTAGCTTACCTGTGAATGATGTTTCTTTATTGTTAGGAAGTGACTTGGCAGATGGACAAGTTTTTCCTGAAGTGCATTTGACAATAAAGTCAGAGGAACCACGGATGGATTCTGACAGTTTCCTTCTGTGTTGTAACCCGAGCTATGGCTAAAAAGCTTGATGTGCAGGATGAAGTTGTTAACCATGATTGTTCAACTCAGGATTCGAATTTTGAGGATTTGTCAGAAACTTCTTACCTTCATTGTTTGATCAAGATTCTTGGAGTAAGTCTGACCCTGAAGATTTGTCTCTGTCTTGGAAGGAGATGATAGCAGAGCAGAGTAGAGACCCTGAGATTATCAAATTAAAGGAACAAACTCTTCTGGATGGTGAAATTGATAAGATGTCAGTAGGATATTATTTTGAGAAAGGAGTATTAATGAGGAAGTGGAGATCACCTACAATTCCTGCAAGTGATGAATGGAAGGTTGTTCACCAGGTAGTTGTTCCTAAAGTTTATTGTGATGGGCAAATCGAGTTTGAGATGGGGTCCAGAGCTGACCCTATTGACCTGTGCTGCTATTGAGAGAGAGAGGGGGGAGGCACCCAGAGCAGATGTGAGAGAGAGAGAGAGAGAGAGAGAGAGAGAGAGAGAGAGAGAGAGAGAGAGAGAGAGAGAGAGAGACTTTTTTGTAGTACTGTATTGCTTAGTTTACTAATAAACACTATAAGTTTACGTTAATACCAGACTCCAAGGTGTTTTCCATTTCTGCTGGTTCTTAACCCGGTCACGGGGTACATGACATTATTGAAATAAGATTTTAACTTTAGCCCATAGTGTGCCCTTGGGTGGACAACAAGGGATGAAGAAAATTGTGAACAAGGTTTTTAAACATTTTTACTGGCCTGGTTTGAGAAAAGACGTGGTGATGTTTTGCAGAACGTGTCATACTTGCCAAATTGTGGGTAAACCTGATCAAGTTACTCCAGTGGCCCCACTGCAACCTATTCCCGCACTCGATGAACCGTTTTCCAAAATTATTATAGATTGTGTAGGCCCGTTACCAAAAACAAAAACTGGCTATCGATACTGCGTCTAGGTTTCCAGAGGCAGTACTACTTAGGAATATAACGACTAAAACTGTAACAAAGGCTCTTATAAAATTCTTTACTTATTTTGGGTTGCCTAAGGAAATACAATCTGATCAAGGTAGTAATTTTATATCTGGATTGTTTCAACAGATAGTTTATAAACTGGGAGCTAAGCAGATTACCTCATCTGCATACCATCCAGAACCACAAGGAGCCTTGGAGAGGTTTCATTCTACCCTCAAGACTATGATTAGGATGTATTGTGTGGAAAATGAAAATGATTGGGATGAGGGCATATACTTACTTCTATTTGCAGGATGGGAGTCAGTACAGGAATCATTAGGTTTTAGTCCATTTGAACTTGTATTTGGGCATAGAGTTAGAGGACCTTTGGCCTTATTAAAAGAACAATGATTAGTAAAGAGGTACACACTAATTTGCTGGATTATGTTTTAAAATTTAAGGACAGATTACATAAAGCTTGTAGCTTAGCCAGGGAAAATTTAAAATTAGCTCAGGAGAAAATGAAAACCTGGTATGATAGAGAAACTAGGATGAGGTCATTAAAGCCTGGAGATAAGGTGTTGGTTCTTTTCCCGGTGCAAACAAATCCCTTACAAGCTAAATTTCATGGTCCTTATGAAATTATGTCTAAAGTTATTGATGTGGATTATGTGATAAAAACTCCAGATCAAGGAAGGCCAACACAACTTTGCCATATAAATATGATAAAACCATATTATGCAAAACAGTCTGCTACTAGGACTGTTGTGGTCAATAATAATGAATCTGATCTCACTAGGAACAACAATGGATGATTCATCTGAAACTCATTCTAAACCCAATATTGTTTCTGCCAGATTACCAAACTCAACCATTCTGGAAAATATTGATGAGAAATTAGCTCATTTACAGCCTGAGCAGAAGCAGCAGATGAAGCAATTAAATTTTAAATATACGGATTTATTTCCAGACGTTCCTAGAAGAACCACTGTAGCTTCACATGATGTAGATGTTGGAGATGCCAAACCCATAAAGCAACATCCGTACAGGATAAACATGGAAAAATGTGAACTTGCTGAGAAAGAAATTAAGTATGTGTTAGAAAATAATATTATTAGACCTTCTAGTTCGAATTGGAGTTCACCTTGTGTCATGGTGCCTAAGTCAGACGGTAGTATTTGGTTTTGTACTGACTACAGGAAGGTGAATGCTGTAACGAAAACAGATGCATATCCAATCCCTAGAGTGGATGATTGTGTAGATAAAGTTGGAAAAGCAAAGTTCCTTACAAAGATTGATTTATTAAAAGGGTATTGGCGTGTTCCAATGACGGATATAACCCCATCTGGATTATATGAATATACTGTTCTTCCATTTGGGATGAAGAATGCCCCAGGTATTTTCCAGCGGATGATTAACTCTGTGATTCATGGGTTAAAAGATACAGATGCCTATATTGATGATTTAGTTACAGAAAATGATACTTGGGAAGCACATATTACTGCGGTGGAGAAACTATTTGAAAGGCTTTCAAAAGCTAACTTAACTATTAACTTAGCTAAAAGTGAATTTGGGCAGACCACTGTAACTTACCTTAGTTATGTTGTAGGTCCAGGCTTGGTTAAGGGAAATGGTTAAGGAAATAAATCAGACTCCAATTTAGCAACAAAGGTCTGATGTTACAGGAGTACAATATTTTGATTAACTCATATTAAAGGCAAAGATAATGTGAATGCTGACTGTTTATCTAGATGTTGAATGTACAATGTAATTCCTTTTTACGGAGTGGTATGTCAATATTTGTAATACTCCTACTGTATATTAATTTGTAAGGTGCTGTATAATACTATGCATACTGTGTATGTTGTAAATTTTATACATTTGTATTTCTTTTTTGTAAATAGTTAATTGTAAAAATTTTGTTCATGACAGATCATAATTTTTTTTTGCAGGGAGGTGTTATATACATGGGTATATATACAAGACACCATGGGTATCTTGTGACTGTCTTATGACCATGATGTAATTGAGTATCTGGTGAGCACGATGTAATGGTCTTGTGATGGTGGGGTGATGTAATATTCCCACCAGTGTTAAGTCACATGATGTAATTTTCCCTCCAGTGAGGTCATGTGATGCCCTGTTCCAACAGGTAAAAAACAGGAAAGCTTTGCTGTGATGCAGGTTAGTTCGTTGTTTAATTCATCAGTTACTCCGTTATGCTGAGTATTCATCTCATGACGCAGTTTTGTTTTAAAGTGGAGTTTTACTTTCTACTGTAAGTTGTACCAGCAGTTTTTAAAATCACTGCCAGTTGTGTTTGATGTATCTTCGATTTAATTTTAAAGGCTAAGCATTGGCGAGTGAAGATTTGCCGAAGTGCGGGAACCTGAAGGATCAAGTAAGGTTGGTGTCGTCGGCGGTAATACAGGATTGACCTTATTGAATCTTCACTCAAGGAATTAGTAACCTGCATCCGAGATAATCCCTGCTATAAGAGCAGAAAGGATTGGGGCAGTGTTATTCGCCAAAGAAAAGGTCAGTTCCTTTAAGCCGCTTTAATTTCCTTCATTGTAATTCCTTCGGGCAAGGCATATTTTGGCTGGGATCAGCAGTAATGTCACATCGTCGAGGAATTTGTTACTTCAGGAAAGTCTCTCCTAATTGTCTAAAACACTTGGACTTTTGCATTTATCACTTTATGACTGTGTTCACATTTATCGCTTTAAGAACTGCGTTCGTATTTATCGCTTTAGGAACTGTTCAAGTTGCTGTATAGCAGTTAACTTCTGGTTAAGTTAGTCGTTTGTTTACTTTTCATTTGTTGTTGAGCTGAGTTTAAATAAATGTTTAATTTGTTTATAAGAAACCTGTCTCAGTTCTATATTTATTGTTGCTGTACCATAACAATATAAATGACCTGGATGAAAATGTAGATGGGTGGGGGATAGTAAATTTGCAGATGATACCAAGATTGGTGAAGTTGTGGATAGAGTACGCTGGCAAAGAATACAGTTTGATATAGACCAGTTGCAGATATGGGCAGAGAAATGGCAGATGGAGTTTAACTCAGATAAATGTGAAGTGTGGCACCTCGGTAGGGCAAATGCAAGGAGACAGTATACTCTTAGTGTATCCTTAGTGTAGCTGAGTAGAGAGATCTTGGGATCCAAGATCATAGCTCCTTGAAATTGACTACACAGGTTGATAAGGTGGTCAAGAAGGCTTATTAGTCGAGACATTGATTTCAAAAGTCAGTCGGTTATATGTTACAACTTTATAAAACTTTGGTTAGACCACATCTGGAGTATTGTGTATAGTTCTAGTTGCCCCACTGCAGGAAGTATGTTGAAGCTTTGGACAGATTACAGAAGAGATTTATCAAGATGCTGCCTGGTTTTGAGGTCATGTGTTATCATGGATAAACTTGGGTTGTTTTCTCTGGAGTGTCAGAGGCTGAGGGGAGATCTGAAAGAGGTTTACAAGATTATGAGAGGCACAGATAGAATGGACAGAGTGCATGTGTTTCCTGGTGTTGAAATGTCTAATATCAGAGGGTATGCATTGAACGTTCAAGTGGGATGTGAGAGTTAAGTTTTTTACTTAGCGAGTCGTGGATGCCTGGAATGCACTGCTTGATATGGTGGTAGAGGCAAGTGCAGTAAAAGCTTTTAAGAGATGCTTAGATAGGCACATGGATGGATATAAGGAAGATGCAGGGATATGGGAATGGTGTAGATAGCAAGGATTAAGAGTTTGGCTGTTTTTGATTTGTTTTTTAGTTTGTTCAGCACAACACTGTGGGCTGAATGGCCTGTTTCCATGTTGTACTCTTCTACATTCTATGTTCTAAAGTGAGATTACCTTGTGGAAACAGTTCAGAGGGGTTCAAATTTTTGAGATGTGTCCAGGAAAGCTTTTAGCACAGTATATCTTAGGAGAGCTAGAAAGGGACATGAGAAGGTCTTGGCTGGTAGGATTAAGGAAAATGTCAAGGTGTTCTACATGTATGTGAAGAACAGGAGGATGACTAGAATAAGGGTAGAACCGCTCAAGCAGAACGTGGACACATGTGCCTGGAAGCGGAGGAGGTAGGGGAGGTCCTTAATGAATACCATGGCTGGTATCTGACCTAACAATGAATTGGAGTACAGCAAAAATGTATTAGCACGGTGTCATGACAACAATCTTTCTATCAATGTCAGCAAAACAGTTGGTCATTAACCTCAGTGCACGTGCTCCTGTCTACATCAATGGTTTTAAGAACAGAGAACATAAGAGCACAGTACAAGCCCTTCAGCCCAGGATGTGTGCTGACCTTTTCACCAACTCTAAGATCAATCTAACCCTTCCCTTTTACATAGCCTTCCATATTAAGATTGAGAGCTTCAGAATCCTAGGAGTGAACATAACCAGTAGCCTGTCCTGGTCCAACCAGGCCCAAGATAGTTCACCAATACTTCTACTTCCTCAGAAGATTTTTAAAAATTGGCATGCCTCTGTTAACACTTACCAATTTTTATCAATCCACCAGAGAAAGCTGGTTGCATTAACAGCTTGGGACGGCAACTGCTCTACACATGACCGTAAGAAACTGGTGAGGTGTTGACACAGCTCAGCGTATCATGGAAACCAGTCTCCCATCTATGGACTCTGTCTATACTTCTTGCTGCCTCACTAAAGCAGCTAGCATAATCAAAGACCCCACCCACCTTGGACATTCTCTCTTCTCCCCCCCCTTCCATTGGGCAGAAGATACAAAAGCCTGGAGTGAAGTACCATCAAGCTCAAGCAGTCAGCTTCTACTCCATTATTACAAGATTACTAAATGATTCCCTGGATGATAAGATGGACTCTTGACCACACAATCTGCGTCAATATGAGTTTGCACTTTATTATTTACTTTGTGAGCTTTCTCTGTAGCTTTAATACTTTATTCTGCATTGTTATTGTTTACCTTGTACTACCTTAAAGCACTCTATAATGATTTGATCTGTATAACCAGTATGCAAGACAAGCTTTTCACTGTATCTCAGTGCATATGACAATAATAAACCAATTCCAATACTGTGCCTCAATGTTCACCAGGAAGAGGGACTTTGATAAATATGAGGTCAGTATAGTATGGGCTAATGTGCTGGAGCACAAGACCATAACACCATAAGATACAGGAGCAGAATTAGGCCACTTGGCCCATCAAGTCTGTTCCACCATTTAATCATGGCTGATCCATTTTCCCTCTCAGCCCCAATCTCCTGTCTTCTCCCCGTTTCCTTTCATGCCCTGACCAATCAGCACTCTATCAACCTCTGTCAAGATTCGGAAAGGCACAGTGTTGAAGCTTCTGGGAAACAGTAGTTGGGATAAGTATCCAGGCCAGACAGTATATACCCTAGGTTACTACAGGATTGATGGGTTATTGATGATGATCTTTGCATCCTCCTTCGCCAAAGGAGCAGTACCAGAAGATTGGAAAACGGTAAACTGGTCATTGGTCAAACTGCATTGGGAATATTATGAGTAGTCTGGGGCCTCATATCTAAGAAAGGCTGTATCAGTATTGGAGAGGATATTGAGGAAATTCACGTCAATGATCCCAAGAATGAATGTGTTAAATTATGAGAAGCGTTTGATAGCTCTGGGTCTGTACTTGCTGAATGAGAGGGATCTTATTCAAAATTTCCAAATACTGAAAGCCGAGATAGAGTGAACGATACGTTTCCAGTAACTGAAGAGTCTAGGACCAAACAGTCAAGCTCAGAATAGGAAGATGTCCCTTTAGAACAGAGATGGGGAGTAATTTCTTTAGCCAAAGGATGTTAAATCTGTGGAAATGTCACAGATGGCATCCAGATCTGTTCTTCTCTCTGGAAACATCACATCAACAATAGTTCTAAGAACTGAATCATGCTTTGTCATCCATAACTTAATATTTCTCGTATGCCAATAATAACACTCCAATCTGCCCAGTCCATCATGTCTATTACCTTGCTCATGCATTCTTCCTTACAGACTTACTGGTCCTGACATCTACCTTCATCTCCATCCCAAAACTCTGGTTCCCATTCCCCTACCAAACCTATTTAAACTTTCTCAAATAGCACAAGTGAGCCTCCCAGCCAGGATTTTGGCTCTCCTCTAATTAAGGTACAACCCGTCTCTCTTCTACAGGTCACCCAGGCTTCAGAGGAGGTTCCAATAACCCAAGTCCCTGAAACCCTGCCCCCTGCACCAGTTCCTCAGCTACACATTCATCTGTTCTATCTCTCACTTTCTGCCCTGACTAGCATGAGGCACCAGGAATAATCCAAAAATTACTACCGTGTCATGCTTTTCAATTTCTTTCATAACTTCTAGTACTTCATGCACAGGACCTCTACCCCCTTTCTACCTCTGTTGTTGATACTAATGTACACCATGACCTCTCACTGCTCACCCTCCCCTTAAGAATGTTCTGCAACCACTCAGACATCCTTGACCCTTGCATGCTGGTGTCATTTGCAGCTATAGAATTGCCCACCTGTGCTCCTATCAAACTTCCTATCATGATTGACTTTACCCTTCCTTACTGAGTCTCAGACCCCACAGTGCCACTGACCTGGCTGTTGTGCCCTGATAGATCATCCACCTCAGCACTATCCAAAGGGGTAGAATTGCTTCTGAGGGGAATGGCCATACGGGAACCCCACACTCACTGCTTACTTACTCTACATTTCCTTGTGGTCACCCAATTATCTCCTGCCTGCACCTTCGGTGTGACACTTCACTAAAGCTCATGTCTGTAATGTTCACAACATCCTGCATGATCAAGTTCCATAATATGGTCAATCAGGAACTGCAGCCAAACACACTTGCTATAGGTGAAATTGAAATGGACACTGATCTTGCCATACAGTGTTCATCTCCCACAATTTACAAGAACATGTCGCTATCCAAGCTGCCATCCCAGCCAAGCTAATATAGAGAAGAAAGACCTAGGAAATTCTAAGAACGACCTCTTCTTCACATACCTGACTCTACTGTTCAGCCTTCTCTCAACAAAGCCTCAGCACTTGCACTCAACCACAGCACATACAGCTCTAACACCAATGCTCAAAACCCAGTGTATCATCTATATGCTGCACACGTGCACTGGTTTTCAGTGGCTGCTATACCAAGACATTGTTGAATCAGTAAGCCAATCACTGACACATTCCTCAGAGTCTTTTGTACTAGGTGTGGTGTGGGTGTGGCATTCCTGTTTCTGTCCTCAATCATTTAATAACCAGACAGCCCCAAAAATATTGGGACTCCTGGACAACCTTGATCTCCATCTTATAACCATTTCTTCTTTCCATCATTCATCCTCTCTTTTTTAAAAACACACACTTTATTCACATTTATCCAATTCTGATGAAGGATCTTTGACTTGAAAAGTTAATTCGGTGCACTCTCTCTAGACGCTGCTTAACCTGATGTGCATTTTGCAGTGATTTCTGTTTATGTTAAACTCCAATTGTCTGCTTTCACTAAGAAAACAATTCTCAGTTTCTCATACCTGACATTTGGTAATGACTGTTGCTCAGCTACAAGCACATTTCCTCGGGAAATTCCACTTGCTGTTGCATATCTTTCACCCTAGGCAGCAAAGAAAGGGAAGTCAAAGTTAGAGAAGTTCTAGGTCAGACAAAAGCTATAAAAGTATGACTTTAATTTATTTTCAGCATCTGTGCATCTCTTGGAAACCATGCATTTATCAAACATCCTGACAAAAGAAACAGAATATTTAATGCAAAGGTCATTCAGCCCATCATGCCTGTGCTAGTTCTAGCACAACAGTCCAATTGCTCCACCACTGCCATTTCTCCACAAACTTGCAAGAGTTTCACCATCATATATTTATTCAATTCACAATGGTTCTTCCTTCAGCACATTACAAGCAATGTATTCTAGGTTTCAACCAGAAGCAGAACCCATCAGTAGGGAGTACAGCCTCTCAATATGCCAACCCCTCATCATTCTACAACTACTAATTCTCTCCAGCCTTTTCTTCTCCAAAGAAAAGAGTTCAAGCCCTACTAATCTATCATTGCAATGACAGTGCCTCTTCCCAGAATCTGTTCTCACAGAGCAATAGAACACTACAGCACAGAAACAGCATGCCCCAGGACCACCTAATACATGCTGAAAGGTTATTCTACTTCATCCCAGGTTATTCTACCTCATCCTATCAACCTGCATTTGGACCATAGTCTGACATACCACTTCCATCCATCTATTTATCCAAATTTCTCCTAAATGTTCAAATCGAACCCACAGCCACAATTTCCATTGGCAGCTTGTTCCACAGTCGCACCCCCACTGAGTGAAGACACTTTCCCTCAGGTTCCCCTGAAATAACACCATAAGACCAGAAGACACAGGGGCAGAATTAGGTCATCTGGCCCACTGAGTCTGCTCCGCCATTCAATCATGGCTTCTCTCCGCAACCTTTGATGCCATGTCCAATCAAGAACCTATCAATCTCTGTTTTAAATACATCCAACGATCTGGCCTCCACAGCTGAATGTGGCAACAAATTCCACAAAGTCACCACCCTTTAACTAAAGAAACTTCTCTGCATCTCTGTTTTGAAAGGGCGCCCTCTATCCTGAGGCTGTGCCCTCTTGTCCTAGACTCTCCCAGCATGGGAAACATCCTTTCCACATCTACTCTGTCTGGGACTTTCAACATTCCAAAGGCTTCAATGAGATCCCCCCTCATTCTTCTGAATTCCAGCGAGTACAGACCCAGAGCAATTAAACATTCCTTGTATGATAACCCTTTCATTCCTGGAATCATCTTTGTGAACCTCCTCTGGACCCTCTTCAACGCCAGCACATCTTTGCTAAGATGAGGGGCTCAAAACTGTTCACAATACTCAAAGTGAGGCTTCACCAGTGCCTTCTAAAGCCTCAACATCACATCCTCACTCTTGTATTCTATACCTCTTGAAATGAATGGCATTTGCCTTCCTCACCATCAACTCAAGTTAACCTTCAGGGTGTTCTGCACAAGGACTCCCAAGTCCCTCTGCATCTCAGATTCCTGGACTTTCTCCCCATTTAGAAAATAGTCCACACATTTATTTCTCCTTCCAAAGTGCATAACCATGCATTTTCCAACATTGTATTTCATTTGCTAGTTTCTTGCCCAATCTCCTAATCTGTCTAAGTCCTTCTGCATCCTATCTGTTTCCACAATACTACATGCCTCTCCACCAATCTTCGTATCATCAGCAACTTGGCAACAAAGCCATCTATTCCATCATCTAAATCATTTATATTGAGCATAAAAAGAAGTGGTCCCAACACTGACCCCTGCAGAACACCACTAGTCACTGGCAGCCAACCAGAAAAGGATTCTTTTATTCCCACTCGCTGCCTCCTACCAAATAGCCAATGCTCTAACCAGGTCAGTAACTTTCCTGTACTACCATGGGCTCTCAAGTGGAGTAACACTTGCAATTGTCCAGTCCTCTGGCACCATGACAGGGTCCAGTGATTTTTGAAAGATCATTTCTAATGCCACCATAATCTCTAATGCAATCTCTTTCAGATCCCTAGGGTGCAGTTCATCCTTTAGGTATTTCAGCTTTTTGAGCACCTTCTCTCTTGTAATAGTAACTGCACACAACCCTCTTCCTTTCACACA
The DNA here is from genome assembly GCF_048418815.1 of Hemitrygon akajei. Lineage (NCBI taxonomy): Eukaryota > Metazoa > Chordata > Chondrichthyes > Myliobatiformes > Dasyatidae > Hemitrygon > Hemitrygon akajei. The sequence continues at coordinate 4,586 of NC_133127.1, read as the reverse complement.
TGACAACATCAGGCATACTGCTAGTGCCTTCCACAGTAAAGACTGATGCAAAATACTCATTTAGTTCATCAGTCAGCTCCTTATCCCCTGTTATTATTTCTACTGCCTCATTTTCTAGTGGTCCTATATCCACTCACCTTTCTCTTTTATTTTTAACATCCTTGAAAGCTACAGGGAGTTAGAGGGAGGGAATTACAGGGAATTAGTCAGCCCAAGGCTGCAAGAGTTCAATAAGTTGGTCATGGTCAGGGAAGCAAAGGGAAGAGCTCAGAGAGTAGACAGCACCCCTGTGGCCCTCAGTAATCTTTATCTTGTTTTGGATGCAGTGAGGGGGATGACCCGACAAAGGACGGCCACGGCGATCAGGTCTTTGGCACTGAGCCTGGTTCTGTGATGCAGAAGGGAAAGTGGAAGATGAGGAATGCGGTAGTCACAGAGGATTCCATAGTGAGGGGAAGAGAAAGGAGGTTCTGTCAGCCTGATAGAGATACCCGCATGGTGTGTTGCCTCCCAGGTGCCAGGTTATGGGATGTCTCAGATCGGGTGCAGAGTATTCTGAAGGGAGAGGTTGAACATTTTGGTACCAATGACGTTGGTACAAACAGGGAGGAGGTCCTGAAGGGAGAATTCAGAGAGTTGGGTAGGAAGCTGAAAACAGGACCTTCAGGGTTGTAATCTCAGGATTGCTGCCTGTGCCACATGCTAACGAGCGCAAGAACAGCATGATCAGGCATATTAATGCGTGGCTGACAGACTGGTGTAGGGACCAGGGCTTCAGGTTCCTGGATCATTGGGGCTTCTTCTGGGAGAGGTACGACCTGTACAAAAAGGATGGGTTACACCTGAACCCAAAGGGGCTCCAATATCCTAGCAGGCAGGTTTAAAAGTGCTGTTAGGGAGGGTTTAAACTAATTTCGCAGGGGGATGGGAAGCGGAGTGATAAGGTTGAGGAGGGGAAAACAGAAGTAAATCAAAGATAGCTTGCCACAGAGATTATAGAAAGACCAGGCAGGAGATGAGGCTTAATCACAGCCTGTGGCATGTTACAGGGCAATAGAGGCATGGTGCAGTTAAATCAGAAAGCAACAAATACTGAATGAAAGGTGTTATATTTGATTGCACACAGCATTAGAAATAAAATGGACGATCTTGAAATTCAGCAGAGATTGGCAAGTATGACATTGTGGCCATCTCTGAAACTTGGCTAAAGGATGGCTGCCATTGGGAGCTGAATGTCCAAGGATCTATGGTGTATTGGAAAGACAGGTTAGTAGGCAGAGAGGGTGGTGTGGCTCTGTGTGTAGGAAATAATATTAAATCATTAGAAAAATATGACATAGGATTGAAAGGTGTAGAGTTTCTATGGGTTGAGTTAAGAAATGGCAAAGGTACAAGGACCCTAATGGCAGTTGTATACAGGCCTCCAAACAGCAGCTGGAATGTGGATTACAAATTACAGCAGGAGATAGAAAAGGCATGTCAGAAAGGCAATGTCATGATAATAGTTGGAGATTTTAACATGAAAGTGGATTGGGAAAACCAGTGCAGTACTGCACCTCAAGAGAGAGAATTTGTAGAATGTATAAGGGATGGCTTTTTAGAACAGCTTGTTGTTGAGCCCACAAGAGGATTGATGGTGCTGTATTCGGTGTCCTGTAATGATCCAGAGGTGATAAGAGAGCTTAAGGTTAAGTAACTCTTAGGGAACAGTGATTACAATATGATCGAGTTCACTTAGAAATTTGAAAGGGAACAGTAAAATCCAAAGTGTCCGTATTTCAGTGCAATAAAGGAAATTACAATGGCATGAGAGGGGAACTGGCTGAAGTTGATTGGAAAGGGACACTAGCAGGAAGGATAGCAGAGCAGCAATGGCCAGAGTTTCTGCAAAAAATAAGGGAAGTGCAAGACAGATATATTCCACATAAGGATTTGAGTACAGGAGCAGGGAGGTTCTACTGCAGTTGTACAAGGCCTTGGTGAGACCGCACCTAGAATATTGTGTGCAGTTTTGGTCCCCTAATCTGAGGAAAGACATTCTTGCCATAGAGGGAGTACAGAGAAGGTTCACCAGATTGATTCCTGGGATGGCAGGACTTTCATATGAAGAAAGACTGGATCGACTAGGCTTATACCCACTGGAATTTAGAAGATTGAGGGGGGATCTTATTGAAACGTAAAAAAATTCTAAAGGGATTAGACAGGCTAGATGCAGGAAGATTGTTTCCGATGTTGGGGAAGTCCAGAACGAGGGGTCACAGTTTAAGGATAAAGGGGAAGCCTTTTAGGACCGAGATGAGGAAAAACTTCTTCACACAGAGAGTGGTGAATCTATGGAATTCTCTGCCACAGGAAACAGTTGAGGCCGGTTCATTGGCTATATTTAAGAGGAAGTTAGATATGGCCCTTGTGACTAAAGGGATCAGGGGCTATGGAGAGAAAGCAGGTACAGGGTTCTGAGTTGGATGATCAGCCATGTTCATACTGAATGGCGGTGCAGGCTCGAAGGGCCGAATGGCCTACTCCTGCACCTATTTTCTATGTTTCTATGTTTCTAAGAAGAAATTTTTAAAGGGAAGAAGGACACTACTGAGGCTGACAGGTGAAGACAGAGCCAAAGTAAAAGCAAAAGAGAGGGCATACAAGGAAGCCAGAGCTAGTGGGAAGACAGAGGATTGGGGAGCTTTTAAAAACTTGCAGAAGGAAACTAAGTAGGTCATTAGGAAGGAAAAGATGAATTATGAAAGGAAGCTGATGACTAATAACACAGAAAATACTAAAAGCTTTTTTAAGTATATAAAGGGTAAAAGAGAGTCGAGGGTAGATATGGGACCAATACAAAATGATGCTGGAGATATTGTAATGAGAGATGCAGAGATGGCAGAGGAACTGAATGCGTATTTTGTATCAGTCTTAACAGTGGAAGACGTCGACGTCTACAGTATACGAACATTCAAGAGTGAAGTATGAGCAGTAAAAATTACGACTGAGAAGGTGCTCAGGAAGATTAATAGTCTGAGGGTGGATAAATCTACTGGACCTGATGGAATGCACCAGTGGGTCCTGAAGGGAGTAGCTGGAGAGATTGCGGTGGCATTAACAATCATCTTTCAAGAATTGATATAAACTGGCATTGTACCGGATGATTGGAAAATTGCAAATGTTACTCCGCTATTTAAGAAGGGTGGGAGGCCTGGGTGGAGCAGTGGCTGGTCGGCAGAAAACAGAGAGTGGGAATAAAGGGATCCTATTCTGGCTGGCTGTCGGTTACCAGTGGAGTTCCAGAGGGGTCAGTTTTGGGACCACTGCTTTTTACGATGTATGTCAATAACTTGGACTACTGTATTAATGGATTTGTGGCTAAATTTGCTGATGATACAAAGATAGGTGGAGGAGACAGAGAGCCTGCAGAGAAACTTAGATAGTTTAGGGGAATGGGCAAATAATTGACAAATGAAATACAATGTTGGAAATTGTATGGTCATACTCTTTGCTGGAAGAATAAACGGGCAGACTATTATTCAGATGGGAAGAGAATTCAAAATGCAGAGATACAAAGGGACTTGGGAGTCCTTGTGCAAGATACCCTGAAGGTTAACTTCCAGGTTGAGTCGGTTGTGAAGAAGGCTAATGCAATGTTGACATTCATTTCTAGACATATAGAATATAAGAGCAGGGATGTGATGTTGAGGCTCTTTCACGCACTCGTGAGACCACACTTGGAGTATTGTGTGCAGTTTTGGACTCCTTATTTTAGAAAGGATATACTAACATTGGAAAGGGTTCAGAGATCATTCACAAGAATGATTCCAGGAATGAAAGATTTACCGTATGAGGAATATCTGGCAGCTCTTGGGCTGTATTCCTTGGAATTCAGGAGAATGAGAGGGAAATCTCATAGAAAAATTCCAAATGTTAAAAGGCCTGAACAGATTACGAGGGGTGATTGGTAGGTTTGTGGTGTAAGGTAGGAGTCAATTTTAGAACATCTAGCACATTTATTTTTCAACATAGTCCCCTCCTACATTTACACATTTAGTCCAGCGGTCATGGAACATGCGGATCTTGGATCTCCAGAAAGTGTCCACAGAGTGGATGATTGATAAGTTCGTGGCCTAAGGTAGAAGGCGATGAGTTATACAGCTCTCGTTACATGCACACTCGCATTAGCTCACTCTCTTGAGATCCATTACCAACCTGACTTTCCCAATCGACCTGCATGTTAAAATCTCTCATGACTACCATAACATTATCCTTTTGACTTGCCTTTTCTGTTTCCTGTTGTAACCTGTGGTCCACCTCCCAGCCACTGTTGGGAGCCCTGTATATAACTGCCATCAACGTCTTTTTACCCTGCAGTTTCTTAATTCAACCCACAAGGATTCAACATCTTCCAATCCTATGTCACATCTTTCTCCTGATTTGATGCCATTCCTTACCAGTAGAGCTACACCACACCCTCTGCCTACTTTCCTATACCCGTGATATCATGTGTAACCTTGGACATTCAGCTCCCAACTACAACCATCCTTCAGACATGATTCAGTGATGGCCACAACATCATACTGGCAATCTGTAATATTGCA